>NC_042526.1:4145000-4445000 GCF_900963305.1 Echeneis naucrates | reverse complement strand
TAAATTGTATGTGGATCTCCTCAAGTGTGTGTCAACATTTGCTGCTTTTTAAATTGGTGTCTTGCTTGTGCTCTGAGTTCATGCGAGTGTATTGTTACATTTTTCAAAGCCATTCTGAAAAAGATACGTAACACATACATGAAAATGTTGTGTTAAGAGTGTGTCTTTATTTTACGCCAACCTTTTGCCCGAAAGCACATTAATCCACTGTCCTACCCAGTTGGTCTAGACATAAAAAACCACCGGCTAGACAGCTAACTCCACATTTTCTGAGAAACACCGACGAACATGCGGGCATTCTCTCACCATGTACCGTCGCCTCTGGCTGAGGCTGACGTTGAGTGTCCTCAAAGGCGTGCACATGCTGGCTGGTGTCGAAGCCATAACAGGCACGAGCAGAAACAGGCCTGCAAAGAAAGAGGAGCAGCAGAATGAGAATCAAACAGCACAGTCCATTACTTTGCTAAAACTTATTATGCAGGTACACATATGTCTGTGTGTGTTTCTGTTTTAGTGGCATTTGGGTTTGTAGTGAATATGTTCAATCAGTGCAATCACTTTAAATGGACGTGACACAAAAATGTAAATGTAGGTATGAACATTGCATATGGTTGGGATGTGCACTGGTGACCCCAATGAAATATGGGAGCTGAAAACGATTATATATCTGCTGTAAACACTGCATTTGTACATAATAGAATCATTCTGGGTCAAATTCAAAGTTCAACATTCAGCCAATATTCATGTCTATCACACATTCAGTCACACCAAAAACATATCAACAGCTTATCGCTTCACTCACTAGACAGCGTGAAAGACTGCACAAAGGGTAACATAACTGCCCAGCTTCATGTCCTTATCCAGCTCTGCAGGCCAATGATATATCACTGTTCTTCTTCTGTTTTCTCCCTGAGAACGATTTGTCTGAACTCCTGACTGGAAGATGCCATAGAAACATTTCCCACCAATCTCCTACATTTCACAATCTTTGCATTCAACACCTCTGGTCATAAAGTCATCATTCACTCCTGCTGCTGACAACTGTGAACCTGTGCTGTTACTGTCATTCTTATCTTAGTGTATCAAAAGGATGGTTTTCAAGCTGGTGTGAGGATTCAACTGAGTGAGTGCTCCACCTTGATCCGAATCAGTCAGGCTTTAAGAGCGGCCACCTCACTGGAACAGCCCTTTTGACTTGTGACACAAGCCCTGAGGGAAGTGATAACTGTGGCTCAATCTTCACTTCTTATCCAGCTGGATTTATCAGAGGCCTTTGACACGGTGCTCCCTCATAGAAGCATCTCAGGCTAAATACTCTTTAGGTTTGATTGTTCTCTCACGTCTTGGTAAGTACAAACATCCTCATCTCATCTCCTCTCCTCAGGGGTGCCCACAGGGTTGGTTCTCTGATATGTTCTCTTTACATGTAAACCATCTGCTCAAATGGCTTTTTATATCACCCCTACAGACAAGAAACCCGAACCTGCTGCTTCTGTCGGATTACTATCTCTTCCTGTGGATCTCAACTTTCTTCTCAGCCTCCTTTTCGTAAACTACCCAAAAAGACCATATATTTATCTCTCGATCAAAGTCACTGCAAGAAGTTTAACTTCTATTTGCTTTGCACTGCATTGGAAAAGCCTGCCTTAGTACAGCATACAACTCCTGGCCACCCCTAACCTGAACTGGTGCAGCGGCTCTCTGGTGGACGTCCCTTCGTGTATAAATTGGACCAGACTGTCCAGAATGCTCAATCTGGTCAGCCATTTGTCCAGCCTGTTGACATCTGAGGTTCCCAGACGGTGAATCCTACTGGCCTGGTGTTCCACCATTGTTAAAGGCCACCATGAGGTTGACATAGTAGTTTTGAGCAAAAGAGACATAAAAAAGACAAGCATATCCATCAACTATGTGGCATTTCACATGTTTGTTGGGAGAACTACAGCCAATGACTCCCAGAGACAACGCAGGCAATGACAAATGTAAAATAGAAAACGGGCTGTATAGTGTGGCTCTGCTGTTGTGGTTTAGGTTTTTTTCTGTGTTTTCTTGAATTAATGTGGTGTTGTGCTTTTCCTTCTTCACTTTTTATTTCTCGTTCATGGCACTTTGTGTGTGTCGCAGGAGGCATGGCTGGCTCTACCAGCAGCTGAGGCACACTCTGGTTTTTGTCTGCATAGGTCCTCATAGTTTCAATCCACGAGGGGTGTCAGCTCTTTATGAGATGAACAAGGGAGGGGAAAGCACGCGGGGCTGGAAATTTGCAGCAGAGTGAAGGTTGCTTTTCTTGACATCCCCATCAGGATAGTGAAAGTTTAAAAATATTAGTGTGTTGATCAGCTGAAAACTGATCAGCACACTAATATGCTAGAAGAAGGTGGGCCAATGGAGGTCAGTGCTGGATAACTCCCTGCTGCTCGGCTGCTCTTGTCCCATGTTTCTGGTGAATTAGAAAGTTTTTTCTTCCCGGTTGTTAACCCTTTTCTTTATTCTATTTTTACTGAAACCTAAATACATACCATTTATATATTGTAATTTTCTGTCATTTCATTCATATAAAAGTGCTGTTGGGAGCCGCAGCTTGTTATCCTTAGCAGAAATCAGTTTTTACACACCTGCACTTCTGGGGATTTGGATTGTTTCCAAATGCTGTTCCAACAGGACATGAATTACTTCGACATCTTGGAGTGCAGGAGGAGAGCCAACAGCGGTTCCTCTGAACTTAAAGTGTATCTAAAATCCCAAGCGTCAATCTATTATACTAAAAATGTCATTTTTCCATTTGACCTCAAAATTGTCCCACTTCAGCCCAGTTCAACAGAAGCTAGAACCAGCCACAAAGCTTCAAACAACAGATGATTCATTTCAGAAAAAAACCAAATGAAAATTTACTATTGGAATGGTACATACATTTCACAGAGAACTAATGCTGACTACTACAAGCTCAATCAAAAGAACCGTATGTCTCCTCACATATGATGCTGAGTACGGTCGTATGTTGGATCACAGACAGATCGCTCACACGGGACAATACGCTGCAGCCAACTGAAGAAAGCGTCTAGTCACTCACAGGTAATAGAATAAAACTGCTGCAGCATCTGGAATTCTTCTTGTATGAAGAGCAAAGAAAAGACTGTTGGATCAAAACATGCTTACTATAAAATGGTGAATATAAAGGCCACATATGGAACAGGCATTACTTTGGTCTGAATATTCACACCTGCCTTTTTTTACGATTTAGCACTGAGAGCAGCTGTGTTTTCAGTTTGTCCATCCATCCACCCACACATTCCAGTTTCATGATCACAATATTTGAGGGACTTGTATGAATTTCTTTAGATTTGGTACAATATTCAGTGAGGCTGAACATTTTGGCGGTAAAAGGTCAGTGGGAGCTTAGATAGCTGTTGAAGAAAGAGCACAGGTTGGCTGTGGGAATTTCAATACACCTGTCACAAAGACTCACTCTGACCCAAAGACGAACTGATAAGAATTTGGTTGTGAAAGGCCAACAGGACCAAACAAAACATCACAAATAAATCAACTGCAGTTGTACAACAAAGCTTAGGACCAAGTTACAGTATGTATACCAAGATACAGATAGAGGTCTTCACTTAGTATTTCTTTATTATTATTAGAAACATTATTATCAATTCACACTATATACTGCTGTATGACATTTGATGCTAAGAAAATATCTGTCTCAAAAAGTTAGCTCAGTTACTATACAGGTGAATGATGTAAAATGCTGTTTCTATGCATGTCTGTACATGTTTCAATTGGTGCCTGTTTGTTTGTGTCTCTAGGTGTGTGTGTGTGTGTGCATGTGTGTGTAACAGAACCTGAATGTATTCACTTGTACTCCATCAGCACAATTGTCAATTAAGAGTGTCGTTCAACTGTGTTTCAGTCTGTTGGATCACACTGGGCCACAAATACCTTGCTGAGAGCACGTCATTGGTCAAACAGGTTTGTTGTAGCAGATAGCACAATGAGGGAAATACAGTGTCATCATTGGCTTGTTTCCAATTTAGTGCCCTTATGCTCATCATGAACACATTCAGTGTGGTTCAAAACTAATTCATTGTACTCCAATCCAACAGACTGCAAACTACAGCATATTCTTTGGAAAGATTCTGAATGATTACAAAATACTCAAAAAACCCACCGGAGTTTCTTATTCTTATCAACTTCAATAACTGCGACTCAATGATCCTCAATCATCAAAAATAAATAATATCAGTAACTTTGCAGGGTCTCACCTGGGGCTGAGCTACTGTCAGTTCCCGAGGGAGATCACTGTTTTGGAAGCTTTCACCAAATGGGTCTCACCTATGCCTGAGGCCAGGTTTGAAGAATAGATGACACAAGTCACTGTTGGTTTCAAAAGAACTGCCAATTGTGAAACCAAACACCCAGAGGTTACACAGAGACTAAGCACTACAGCAGGAGTTGTTAAATAAGTCATGGTTCTCTGCGAAACAACTTAACTGGCTCACCTGCTCGAGTTGTACGCATCTGTAATGTTGCTGAAACAGATCTTTCTATTCTGCTGCACACATTTGTAGCTCATCCCTAATGAACAAATCCAAGGCTTTATCCCTTACTCTATCTGCATCAGCTACAAAATATACTGTACCATATAAAAATGGCTTCCATCTATTTTGTTTGTGACCCATTATTCTTTCAGGGGCAGATTTCACTGGATAATTGTTTCACAATGAGGCCTTTCACATTTTAAGCAATGACTGAAGCCAACATAGAAGGAAAAGTCAAGGAGGAAAGAGAGAAACTTCATATTCATCTTACAGGCCCTCAGGAACAGCTTGTGATCATCAAAGGACACACCAACCATAATCTTGTCTGAACCGGCTAATATCACTCTAGATTCTTTAAATATATTGCGGATAACATTTGGGCTATACAATTCAGCATAATTATTATTGTTTACATTGCGACACAAATACTTTTACAAAACAATCGAGTACTTGACTCTGGCATTATTACTGGAACATTTCCTTTATTTATAGCAAACTGTGGCCTGTGAGCTGAGATCTGACTGTTGGAACAACTTCTTATCAGGGGTTATACCAAACAACTCAAACTGTTTCAAATCTGAAACAATAACATCTGGATGTTGAAACACAATCCATGTTCCCTTTGTTTTATATTTATGAATCATAAATTCAATGAAAGTAAAATAGGTAGGAGATCAAATTTGAATTGTTGCCAGTGTTTGAAGTTATCACTTATAAGATTTCTGCATACCAAAAATCTGCCACTGCCTGCACAGTTATTTAAAATCTCCTCCTTTCACAAGTTTTCTCTTGCTTCTGACAAACACAGGAGCGAAGCCAAGAAGCTGAATTTTAAAGAATTTAAATCTATTGACTATGTCCTGGAAGAACCTCATCAACCTTTCTGCTAACAGCCCCGAGAACGTCATTCATCAGTGTGCTCGTTTATACTCCCACTTATCCTGATCAGGACAGTGACACAGCTGGGCTCCCTCACAGCAAGCATTACAGGAAGAAGTGATGGCAAGCTAAAGTAATGAGTAAAGTGAATGAGTATTATCTAAGTCTATGCAAATTCATACATATAGGGTCAGCAGTCAATGACAGCAGACTGGAGGTGTGGTTTACAGCTGATCTGATCATCCTTGAAAAGAAAATCCTTTCCCAACCAAAATATATCAGGGTGACTGTCCACCGGCTGAAGCTTGTTAGAAGTTTAACAATAATTTTGCAGCTATTTTACTACAGGCTTATGCGCTCCACGTAAATGTATAACCCTCCCACCACTGTAATGCCACAACCATGAAGGATTCCTCAAGAGAATGAACTGCTACCACTCCGCACATTATGAAGAGCTGTCAGCCGGTCTATCTTCTTCGTCTTGGAGGGGACTTTAGAATCTTCGGTACTACTGAGATTTTCCCTCATAGATAAAAAAAAATGTGGTTTAATGCGGCTGTGCCTTTTTGTTAAACTAGTTTTCTAGCCATCCCGACAGCTGCCAGTGTTTTCTCATGTTGATCAGGGGTTGTGCACAATTGAGCATAATTGAAAGAGAGAATCTGGTCCAGCAAGGAGCATGTCTTACTCTACATTTTTTATTTAAACAGTGTATTATTCTGCCTGAGGTGAATATACTCTGATCTAATATGGGAATATTCTCTCTGAACTGTCCTGTGCTCCAATAGAAAGACATCTGAATCTAATATGTTAGATGTGAGTGTGGAAAACTGACTGCTGACTTTATTCATCAAATGTTGTATTTGCCCTGTACTGAAAATGTAAAATGAAAGAGTCCACACTACGTTAGATGAATTTTTTTGCAGTGGCTGTACTGCTTTGATCCTAAGATTACAGCCAATCACCTTCACCCTGAGATTTTAGGGTCAGTCCTCATTAATCCCATGGCGGTGCTTGTCTTCACGTTTATCAGCATGCTTTTAAGCAAGAGGATAATGTGGGCTGTACATCAATCACATGATTATCAGGACATACCAAAGCTTTAGAAATGTTATTTTGAGTCATACAAATGACTGGAGGTGTTGGTTATAAAAGCCCAGGTGGCAGTGAGTTCCAGAGGGTCTTAAGAGGTCAGCATTTTACAATGAGAGCAAGGCAAGAACGTTTGTGAAAAATATTTCATTTGAGTTAATTTCGTTGGATGTCTTGAATAAAGTTGTGTAGCTGAGATTAGTTTTAAGAGACCGATTTATTTAATCTTGTCTGATGTACTGTGTTAGCAGACTGTTGTTCAGTTTTATCCATATGCACATGCACACATAAATGCATAATCAATACACTGCATACCAGTCATCGTGCCAGTTAATTGTTTAAAGTTAATGTTAATGTTACATGATTTTAGTCTTAATAATTTTATAATTTCATGTGGTACATTTGGTTCATTCCAGTTCCTGATTGTGTATATATATTTTATTTTCGGGAATTGAACCCAGGTAAACTGCTTAGACAGTAGCTATGCTAACCACTATAAGAATACCTAAAGATGTTTAATCTTTATGGGTCTGAACCCATTTTGGCTGTTTCTGAATATTTTTTATTTTGCCTTAATATACCACTTAAATAAAATGTTCAGTGAGACTAGCATCAGCACAATCTACCAGTGTTCTTTTTTCCAGATTTGTAAAATGACAAATTATTGTAAAATATATTGATAGAAATGTGACACCTCCTCATACAATTCCACTTTAAGATTCACATAATTATACTATCAAATTAAGACATATCTCCTATTTTATATAGTCTATCGATGTCAAGCAAAAAGTGGAAGAATTTCAAATCTGCACTGACCTAATTTTTTTGCTACAGTGCTTTGAAAACATCTCATGATGTGATCGCACTGGCCTGATCATAGACCCCTGAGGGTTAAGTAATATGTATGAACAGCTTCCCCAAATTACTTCAGATCAACAGTGCCGCGCCAGCATGCCTACATATTTTGTTTTTAAACCAGGACAGCTCAACAGCGCATTTATACCTTCATTTACTGTTATGATACAAGTTATCTCCAAAACTCATTACGGTGATTCCAAAGGCTGGAATCAGTTTTGATCAACTTGATAGGCATTTTCATGTTTTCATCAATTTTCTTGTAATCATGGAAAGAACATGGTAAATTTTACTTATTATCGCTGTCTATTTCTTTTTACTCAAGATAATATTGATTGAACCTTTGCCACAAGAAAATTATCTTTGTTATCTCAAGATAACAAAACAATTAGCCTGTAATCACAAGATAATTTGCCTTTTGGTTTGAGATAACGGCTTATCAACCTTCTCAGCTTCCTTAAATGACCGACCCCCACAAAATGTCATTGTCAGCCAGCCTTTTAAGCTGCGAACAGGCCAGTTATTGAGCGTCACTTACAACCAACCATGTAGTCTAAATGATAATTTCTCATCATTTAGGTTTTTTGAGTTCAAGCTTCCTGTTGTCAAATATTACTTATAAAGTGTCATTTTAGCTGCCACCAGCAGAATTTTATATCACTAAATTAATTTTTGAAAAGTTCAAGAATGTGTAAATCTACTAAGAACTTGTATAACAACAGTATCACAGGATGTTAGTAAAATATTAGAGAATCCAGTTGTAACTAGGCTGTTTTCATTGGTCAATGCAGAAAACGCATGTTAGTTTACTGGATGCAACACAGACAAAATAAAGCTACAGAGGCAGATTGTCTCAAAAACTAAAGTCAGCTATATACTTGTTGTATATATTTTATGTGGGCGGTGAGATTTCTTTTTAACCACTTTCTTCCATTGATTTTCCTGAAATTTTATACCAAAACACACACTGGAATCCTTTTTCAGTTACCTTGGGTGTAACAAAGAAGGAACTGCTTGAGTAAAATTGGATGAAAAAGAGTAAATAAACAAAGCAGAGTGTGATCTGGTCTCAAATTCACTCAAGGGGGACTGCAAAATTCCTTTGAGGCCTGGCCATCATCATATCAACAGAGGCCATGCAGAAGAGCCTGTCTTTCTTTTCTTTTTGGTTTACTCTGAGGTCATCTGGTCTTTATTGCTTCACCTATTTTAGTCAGTTATATTTATTCAGGGGAAAACGATTAAGCCAACCACATGAATACAGGAGGTGTGTTTCAGGTTCACATTAGTGATAAACAGCCTGTTGGGTAATTCTTTGTCATAAAAAAGTAAGTCATTATGAATGATCTATCTGTCTGTGTACCATAAATCTCACATTATATTTCTAACCTGGCTGGCATTCTCACAGCAGCGTGTTGGCTGCTGTCCTCCTCATACATCACTGCAGACACTCTTGCTCTCGGCACTGCCAGACAAAGTGTGTTTTCTGAAACTTAAAGGTACTTTCCCTGGGCTCATCAGCAAACCCTTTTTAAGGCTTAGGACCTCTATAGTTTTAAATCTGTAATATCTCCAAATAAATTGGTGGTGAACATAATTCATTCCCTGTCCCCCCACAAGGTCAACACCAAATGCATCACAATGAGACCAATTCATACAACACTGGGCTTAAATCCAACACAAGGACTGACAAAAACTACTGACTACTGTTGCCGTGCGGCTTTGCTTACTGCCTAAACCCATGACAAAAACACATCTTCTCTTCGCTCTTTCACCTGTGTACGAATAATGTACACACACACAGACAAACGCACAATGCCATTTCCAGCTCAGCACCAATTGAAACATCAGCAGCAGAAGACAGAAGAGCCAGCTCACAGATGCAGGTGCACACACACACACACACACACACACACACAAAATTGTTTCTAATTTTAACTCTAAAAGCAGGTTTTAACCCTGAAAACACACAGACAGACAGACAGACAGACACACATCTCTTACCCAAAAGGCCTCCCACCAGGCAGACTGAGGTGGACAGTTGGACCATACTCTGGCTTAAGTCCTCCACAAATGCACAAATACACAGATGTGGCGGCCAGTCACGAACACACACACAGTACTGGTGTTTGTAAGTCTTCAGTGTGTGTGTTCAAGGAGGGCACACATCAGGCTTCAGGTCATCAATGCATTGTTGAGCATCTCTGAAACAATCCAGCACACACAGGTCCCCCGATCGTATGGCTCCTGTGATTCTGTACTTCCTGCTGTTGACAGTCTGAAAACAGGAGACAAAAACATCAGGGAGCCGGAAAAGGAAAATAAGCAGGAAATCATAGATAGTGAGGCAAAAAGATCAGCCCACACAGAGAGATGGAGTTCAAGCCTGAGAGGCCTCCCATTGTGAAGAGCCTGTGGATTTTCAAATAAATTCAGACATGGCTGAACTGCCTAGGTGAGCCTCGACTGTGGTCCAAACTGTTATAAGTTGACAGTCACATAATGGATTGCCACAAAATATGTTGATCAATTCCTGTTACTTTGTTGGTCCTTTTTTTGCTCCAACACTTAGGTGGCATTGCTTCAACAAGTGTTGAATGAGTTTTCAGAGCACAATCATTAGCTCATTCATCAGCTCTTCAGATAAGTCATTTTGTTCGACAGACAGTTCAAAAGCTAAATACATTTCATTTGCAGTGAAAGTGAAAAGTAGTATATCATCGTATGTGAGAAACTGACTGAGGAGGGATTTATGATTACAATATTGCAGCTGCTTGCTACATAATTGCTTTTCAGCACTATTTAGATAATAATCAAGTGTCACACAACAGAAAATTATTGCTTGCTTGATTCATGTTTTGCCTGCATGTTGCAGCTTCTGTATTAAGGCCTTTGTAGCTTCCAGCTACCCACAGCTGTGTGAGTGATAAAACCCTCATGTTGGGACTCCTCATCTGTGCACTCACTGATCCTTCAGATTTATACCACAGTCAACAGACAGTATGTTTGTCTGGCAGTTGATCTCAACATCCACCAGGTTGTGGGATTGTGGGATTGTGTGGACAAACTCTGGTTTGTCTCATAATGTAATTACCTAGCTGGTTAATAAAGACAGAAAATGGAGCTGAAGCAACACAAACTGCTAACAATGAAGTATGACAGTGCAAACCTTGTCATTTGCCATTTACAGGGAATTTTGATGAGCTCTGAGCATTTTCGAAATGACTAGTGAGACAATGCATCTTAGAATGAATTGTTTTAACAAATCAAATACTGCTCTTTGTTACTTTTCCAAAAGAAGTACCAGATCTTTAATGCAGTGTCTGCTCTGTTAGTCAACACTACCAGTAAGAGCTGTAAATAAATGAGGGAATGAATTAATTAATTCGAAACAGGCCACCGAAGAACTGTTAAGCAAAGAGCAGCTTGATTTATAACAGCCACGAATAAACACAGCTATAACGCATTGTGACATTCTTTCTCCAGTTCCATTATACTCATAGTCTGGACGGCCAAGCTCCCACGACCCCCTAAGCAACCCTGCAAGGATAAAGGGCTGACCCTGCTGTAGCGTGACCAAGGCAGAATCCACATCGCTGAATGTGAGGTACATAAGCCGATCAGAACCTCCTCTCCATCACAAAGGTGTAACTTTTCACAGGGAGGCTGAACTCCAGCAACAGGAGCACACATTTGCCCATTCTCCATTCTCAATGATGGGATTCAACACCTTAGTCAAATAATAATCGTGCTTGTAATCCTGTGTCTGCACCTGCACCTGCCTCCAGATGTAATGAGTAAAAATAATTACTGTTCCACCTGATGTCTGGTTTTTCTGAGCCAAATTGGTGTAATTACGCGGTTAATTAGAGTCAGGATATTCGACAGGCAATAAATTGTCCTTACAACAACTTCTACATGTTTTGTTGCTGCACAACTCTGAATTATAGGAGCTATAAGGACACTTGACAGCAAAATAAAAATTCATCTTTATGATTTCATCGAAATAAGTTATAAAAATACTGTATAATCAATCGCACAAATATTTACCACCATCATCAAGTCGAATGTGGAAGCACCTTTGGGACTAATTAAAGTTCTGAGTCTGTGATAATGCACACTGTAAAGCCTGAGACTGTGACACTTGGGAAAAAATGTCTTTCCTGCCAAGACAACAACATCTTAAAGATGAAGCCACAAATGTTCTGTATAACAATGTTAATGCTCTAAAGTGACCGAGTGAGAGTACAGATCTCCACTCCTTTAAGCAACTGGAGCAGGATTTGAGGATTTGAGGATGGGTACATAATGGATGGTTATTTTTGTACTTAATTTGAAGCAATATGCAGAGATTTTCACTTTGCCATCTTTTTCTCTTTAGCAAAGTCAAAACATTACATTACAATCTCATCATCTACTTGGCTCAGACTGAAGTGGTTTTCCTCATTTCCTTAGCTGCTCTAAACCCGGGAAGGGTACCCAGTGTAAAACCTCTGCTCAATCTGATATAGAGCAGGCTGACAGGCTGTGGCAACCCCTTCCATATTTACTGATTCTATAGGATAAGAGAAGTCCTCCTGTTTAACTCTGATCTACCTTTGGGCATCCTCTCCACATGTAATTAACACATGTGCCCGATACGGGTAATACGGTTCCTTTCTTACATTCAATAATCTCACATCTTTCATGAAACTACATGATATAGATTAAAGGTTCAACTCTTATACTAAAGGAATTTTAAGAGCATGCAGGCGACAAGATCAGACAGAGGAAAATAAAAGACAAGCGTATGAGGATGCAATTTTAGGAGCAAATTAATGGGCGGTTTCCCAAGAGCAGTATTTCTCCTTGTTAGCTTCACACTGTGGGCTATGTTTACAGAAAGGAGGATAAACAACTTTATTGTCACAAATGGCCCCAGCTCCTAAAATTTATGACGAAATTACTACAGCAATGAAGCCATTTATCAAGAGTAATAAACATCACACTCTGTAAAGCAGAATGGGTAGCAGGGTTCTTCCTTGTACAGAGTGTGTCTGTAAACTCTTGACAGCTCATTACAAAGCTCACAATCCAGGCTTTAAAACACGATGAACAACTTAGCTTTTAAATGGTTCATTTTTAAAAGGACTTGGCGACAACACGGGAGCATTGAGCCTACACCAGATTTAATAAGTGATTAAATGAGTGCGTTACATTTTTTACAGTTTCAGGTTGATCAATTTTGCACATTTTATCAATACTATTGGATGTAATGGACCGGATGATGCACCCTAATATCCTCTCCCACTCTAGGTGTCACCAGAGTTCATGTTACTCTTCCTCAGCGTGCATTTCCATTCTGTATCTGTTACTCACCAGTTAAAAATATGCGCTCACCTTTAGGTGTCAATATGTCACAAAGCATCAAAAATTCAATCAAAGCTGTTTCAAGCTTTTGCCCACTTCTACAAAACCTGACAATGTGTTATCTGTTAGGTTTTGGGCACACACAGGCAATAACACATAAAGGTTATATCTCTATAGAGAGAATTTACCAGCCTCTAAAGGTCATTCTGGCAAAATGACTATTTCTAATCTGCAATGTCCTCATAACACTCACTCAGTCTCTCCAAAATATCCTTACACAAAAAAGAGGGAGATCCTGCCCCATAATCATCCTCATACAGGGAAAATAAAATGGTCATACAACAACATACACATTGCATGTGCTGACTAGCCCATCTTTCTCCATCTGTTCCCTCTCTGGAGGATTTTTTTTTTTTTTCAACAACAGTTTATTTTTCCCTTAATGTCTTTTTCTGGCCATTTATCTCTAACTTAGCAGTTTGTGATGGCGACAGGCCAACACAAACTGCTAAGTTAGAGATAAAAAAATCTAACCAATCAATGCCAAACCACTATAAAATTATATCTAGGCACTTTACACATAAAGGAGGTCTACACTAATATTTATGGAGTTGTCAAAGAGACCGAACAACAGAAGTGTGCTATGTTCACATGCAGCAGAAAAAAAAAAAAGAAGACAGAGAGAGGTTTTTCAGAGGTTTGCTCTGGGGTGAAATCATTCTGGATGGATTGACTGGATGTTCATGCCAATGTGTAGCAGCCCTCTCCCCCTGTGAAGACCTCTATTCCTCCTGAGACCGATGAGGTCTCATCTTACTGTTCTGATCTATGCGAGCTGCTGTGCACTTGTCCTGACTGGCTGCCTGCATAAATCCAAGCAGACCAAGCTACAAGGTTTGCTTTTCTTGCAGACCACATCAGAGGGACCTAGCTGTCACTGATCTGAAACACCGCATGACCAACAAATGTCCTGACGCACCTGACGAAAGTGAAAGTAAAGTGGCGCTGGACAAGTAAAGGGACATCTGCAAGCACACGCTGCCCAACACACACACACACAAACCTGCAGACGAGGAAACAGAAACACGCAACTGTGTCCAAGAAGAAAGTCTGAGGGATTAAAACCCTTCTCAAAAAACACACACACATACAGAAATGCACGCACCTCAAGTGTCCGTCTCTCCTGGAGGCTCCCTGGATGCGTAATGCGGCGCGTCGCAGCGAGCCCTTATTAAATCAGCAGAGAGGCCGACACTGTGGAAAATCCAATCCTGAAACGGCCTGAAAGAAAAACCACAGAGGGAAGTCCGTTAGAGCCTCCGTCCATTCAGCCAGCTCCGGTGCGCTGACTGCGTGTGCCGCCAAGTGCGCAATAGGCAGGCCAGCTGCTGCCCCAGTCAATTTCAAACAGCACACACTCACAAAATACAACCTGCTTTCAAAATAAAAGCATGCGCTGCCCAGTGTCCTGTTGCATACCTTTGAATCCGAACTGCGCCCCCCCCCCCCCCCCCCCACACACCCTCCCCATGCGTCCCCAAGTTATTTCCAGCCAACACTGACAGAACTGCACAATGAAAAAATCCGTACAGTGATGCATTTAAAACTATTTGTAATTGGCATAAGAAGTCCGATTAAACAAAAACACGAGACCTTTACAGTTTGATGTATCCCGTGTGGCAGCATTAATTCCCATTGTTGTCTCCAGCTTTTTTTTTTTTTTTAAATAACCACTCTAACTTTGTTACTCGCCCGACCTTACCTCCACCGTCCTGCTGTGTCATGCAGAAGCTGCAGGGAGGCGGATGTTGGAGAATCAGCCTTTTATCATCAGCTTTTTGGCAGTTTTGTTTCCATGCAGATGTAACGTATGGATGCATTGACGTCACCGCCTGCAGGGGAAAAAACATGTGGTTTGACTTATCACAGGGATCCTCTCGGGGCTTTCGTTTGTCGACACAAAGCATCGATAAATGAACACAACGGCCGTAACTCCATGGGGATTTCACTTCGAAGGCTTTAACCGTTCACTGCAGTTTCACAGTTTCGGAAGCCCATTCCTGCTCTTGTCTGCCCACATGTGTGGCCCTGACGCCAAACTTTTATGAAGCTGAGGGGTTTTTGTAAGAGCGACCGGTGAGCTGGACATTTTAATACTGTAAGTAAAATGTCCATTCACTCAACCTCAGGTTCAGTCTTAAAATCTGATCTCAGTCCAACTGGGTTTCAGCCATAAACTTGCTGGAGCCACCAGTGAGTTGCTCCCTGTCATGCAGAGGTAAAACGAGTGGACTGTCAGTCAGTGTCTTACTGCCTGTGGTCTCTGTGTACCCAGAAAATCCTCTGAGCTTCCCAGCTTCACGCAAGAAACTCAACATCATCCGTCAAAATCGACCACAGTAAAGACCCTAGCCGAAGGGTCGTCTTGGGTCACTGCCTCGCCTGTCCTGACCTGGGTTTATTCAACAAGTTTAAGCCCTCCAGAAACACAATTGTGAGCCCATTTCACACCCATCCATCCATCCATCCATCAAGATAGTTGTGTGTACATCTTCAGTCATTCGAATAGATAAATACCCGTAATATGTGTGAAAATGCTGAGTTTGCATGATAGAGCGATTTTATTGCATTATTATAAACTCAAGCCAGAACACACAAAAACACTTTGGACCAGACCTCCACCACAACCGCATGAGACACCCCAGGCTGGCTGCTGAGCTCAGATGGGAAAGCCCGCAGAAGCTCAGCAGCAGCCCAGCAGGTTTTTTTTCCTTTTTTTCTTTTGAGTTTGTATGGTTTCCACATAGTCATAAGAGGTGGTGCTTAATATACATTTTAAGGCAAATTTGACTGAGACTAGGTGACTAAATGGTGAATAGTTACCAAAAAAATAGCCAATGATCTGTATCAAAGCAAGTTTTTTCCAAGGGGACAGTCATCCTTTAAATAATCTTAATTTTAATGTGTTTATAAAGACGGTTCTAGCGTTGTGAAAAAAGAAAAAAGAAAAAAAAAGAAACCCCATCTTCATCGGGGTTAGTGTTTAACTTAAACAAAATAAATAAATAAATAAATCTAATTATTCTTAAAATTTTAATTAGTCTTCAATCATTAATAAAGGCATTATAATGAACAATCCATAAGAACAGTTAGAATGCATGTTTTTATTTACTGGTAAATAAATAAATAAAAGGACAGGAAAAAAAAGGTATATAAAGAATTTTTTAATTCATAGTCTAATGAGCCCAGGTAGGAGAAGAAAGCAAAACAAGAATTTAGCTCTAAATCAGGCTGGAGAGTTGTTGGGCCAAATTGTAATATTTATTGACATATTTAGAATTTATGTTCAAGAAGACCTTTGAACAAGAATGACTACATACCTGCGCCTCTGAAAATTTTCTTTATTGGACAGATGTTTTGACTTAGCATCCAATAAAATCTCACAAAAAGACCATAACCTTGGAGGCCTCTTCAGCACAGCAGTTACTACCCTTGAAGCCTGTCAACCTGTCTGTACCTCACAACACTGAGTGGATTCCCTAAAGACAAGGATGAGCCATTATAATATTTAAATTGACAACATCTGGGGAGGCTCTTATCCAGAGCACAGTTTTCATGATCAGGTCCAGAGAGGACCAGATGACTGCAGTGATTAACAGTTTACGCCACTGAGAGTGCATTCAGTGAGGTGATGAACAGGTCTGGTTCCAATGTAGACAATTTTACTTCAAGAGGGCAGCATAGGTTTTATTCTTAGAACACATGTTCACGGATCTGTGCTACTTAAAATGAACAAAAACCCAAAACCAACAAAAAAGTTTGAAGTCTTGGAATGATAGGAAAGGTATTAGTGAAACCATAGAAATGCTCTCCTTATGCCAGGAGTAGTGACTCAGCAGTGGTACAAATACTTAGTGCCCAATGGTGGATTGTGTGGTTGTATTGTGGATTTGTCATTGTGTCCTGCGATCCTTGTACATTCTTCATGGTTACACAGGAGCCAATGATAACTCATTATATAGTGAGTTGAGAGGACAATGAGTGCAATTGCAGGAAATAAAAAAGAAAACACAAAAGAATTTGATGTAGACTTGGTCAGTGAGCTTAACTTTCAGACTTTAAGCTCCAACAATGTGAATGCCATGTCAAGGAAACAAATCAGTTATTTCTCTAAACAAATGGAGAGCAGAGACTCGGCTAACACTTGTTAACAGTTTGAAATGTCAAGGTGAACTCAACAAAGTCAACTTCTCCTGTTAGTTATTGATATTGTTTTTAACAAGACACTTTTTAACAAGAAAGAAAGACACTTTCTTTCACACTCATCATTGATGGTACTTGTAATGAATGAATCATGGGAGAACGTGTTTCATTGCTTCCTTTACTTTGGGGCTTCATTTTCCAAGACAGGGTGGGGAGTCAAATGTTCCCTCAACTGTGACAGCACCATTTGTCTAATGTTTGCTCCGCCTACTGAAGCAGTAGGGGGTTAACCAGGAGTTTTATGTCCCATTACAGAAAGGACTATGGATTGCCAATAGCCTGTCTGTCCATTTATCAAACACAGCATCAGTCCTTGAGATATCCAATTTATAGAAAAGGTTTGATTTGGACTGATGTTGTTTGATCACAATCTTTGACCCTACTGATGCTCACTTTAGAGATGTAGCTCACAGGACTGACAGCTGCTGTTACTCATTGTGACGTTTTACACAGACTGTCATGAGAAGAATGAACTGCATCATCCATCAGAAATACAATTTACTGCCTTGTTCAGTTTTCCTACAAAAATCAAATTCATCTCTAATTTTTAATTATGGGGCAGTCTTGTGGTCTAACATGGTCCAAAGTGCAGCAGCTAATCAGGAGGGATACAAGTCTTTAACTGCACAAAAGTATATAAAAAAGTATCGGTACACTTTTAGTTTAGATTCAAGAAAGTCTACAAATAATGTGGCAACATGGGAATTCTGTTCACAGCTCCGTGAGGCTGCATTGTGTGGCACTGTAGCATTTTAACACATTGAAGCCAACCAGGTAGAATGTTTACCTTCTACCTTTTAGTTTGATATGTTTGCATGCTAAAATTTGACAATGATGACTTGGCACAAAACACAACCAACACTTATGGGAATGACAATTTGCAAGTCATGAAACAAACAATTGATAAAGTTATATTTTGACCATATGATGTTCGACAAGAAGTCAATTTGCTCCAAAAAATGTCCAGAGGCATGAACATGTGGAACATTTAATTGCAATCCGTGCCATAGGATTTACTTTTCTTTCAGACCATAAATCAAAACCGCACAATGGCACTTTCAATGGCATTTCAGAAATGGCATTTTTTTCATTAAATCATATGTCATGAGACTTCATTTGATGATGATTGGATGGATAATTAAGTCTGGGCTAACTGTGGACATACCAAGCAGACGACAGTCATATTCTTCCCTAGAGCTACCACTAGAAAGGATAAAAATATCTGTGTCAAGAAGGATAAATTTGAGAACACTCACTGCAATTCACTTCCTGCAAGGCTGGCCAAAGTCAGAGATTTATGTGTGTAGATACACCATCAGTGTCTGCACAATCACGTCAACAAAATTCTTAATTTATTCGGTACAAACATTCAAAGAAACAGACGAACATTTTGGGAGATTCTCCATTCTCTGACAAGACAGGCAGGGCCATCAACCCTTAATTGTCATTAGGATCCAAACTGGCTCATTATCACGTGGTTTTGGTAATTTGACAAAATAAACTTGCAGCATTGCAGCTTGTAACAATGCAGGTGAAAAACTGAGACTGATCTTTTACTGGACTGAATTCACTGAAGACAATTCATCAATCTGTTCAAAAAGCGGCGACAGCTAGAAGCCAGAGATTTTAGTCCTCCATCAGGAACAGTTCAACACTGACTTGTGAAATCACTCACATCGGTTTATACTGAAAGCAGAGTACACGCCCACACATGTTCTGTTGAAGGTAAATTTAAAAACAATTTAATGATGCTCAGACAGTCTTCTGGTGGCATTCCTAATCACCAACAGACTCTACAATCATTTTCCAGATTGTGTTCATTTCTCCAATCCAATCTGGAGGATATTTTTTTTGTTTTAGAAACCAACTCTTCTGATCTAATTAGAGGACATTACTTAGATACTGTTCACAGGGTGACTTTGCTGACCTCTCAGCTATGATATTGCTGACCAGGGTCAAAGGAGCACTGGACCACTACTCACATTTTTTGCTTGTCTTTGATATTGTCTTGACTACTCAGTGCATTAAAGTAAGTTCCCAGGCTATTTTCTGGGTCACTGAGGACACCTTGCATACAGTGCTATGAAAAATTATTTGCCCCTTCCTGATTTCTTAATTTTTGCGTGTCACACTCAACTGTTTCAGATCATCAAACAAATTTAAATATTAAACAAAGATAACCCAAGTAAACATAAAATGCAGTTTTGTCTGTGATGATTTTATTTATTAAGAGAAAAATACTATCCAAACCTACTTGATCCTGTGTTAAAAAGTAATTTCCTCCCTTGTTAAAGGATGAGGTAACTGTGATTATTCATATTATTGTGGAAAGCTGAGTTCAATTTATAGCCACACCCAGGCCTGATTGCTGCCAGACCTTTCAAATCAAGAGATCACTGAAATAGAACCTGTCTGAAAAGGTGAAGTCAGCCATATTGAACCCAAGACATCATGCCGTGATCCAAAGAAATTCAGGAGCATATAAGAAGCAAAGTAATTGACATGTCTCAGTTTGGAAAAGGTGACAAAGCCATTTCTAAATCTTTGGGACTCCAGCGAACCATGGTGAGAGCCGTTACCCACAAATGGAGAAAGCATGGCACAGTGATGAACCTTCCCCGGAGTGGCCGGCCTACAAAAATTACCCCAAGAGTACATTGATGACTGATCCAAAAGGTCACAAAGGAACCCAGAACAGCATCTAAACAACTGCAGGCCTCACCTGCCTCAGTAAAGGCCAGTGTTCATGACTCAACCATAGGAAAGAGACTAGGCAAAAATGGCATGCATGGCAGAGTTCCAAGGCAAAAGCCACTGCTGACAAAAAAGAACATAAAGGCTTGTCTCACTTTTGCCAAAAAACATCTTGATGATCCCCAAAGCTTTAGGGAAAATATTCTGTGGATTTATTAAACAAAAGGTGAACATTTTGGAAGGAGAGCATCCCGTTACATCTGGCGTAAAATGAACACAGCATTTGATAAAAAGAACATCATGCCAACAGTGAAACATGGCGGTGGTAGTGTCATGGTTTGGGGCTGCTTTGCTGCTCCAGGACCAGGATGGCCTGCTGTGATTGAAGGAACCATGAACTCTGCTCTCTACAAACAAATCCTGAAGGAGAGTATCCAGCCATCAGTTTGTGACCTCAAGCTGTAGCACACTTGGGTTCTGCAGCAGGACAATGATCCAAAGCACACCAGCAAGTCTGCTTCTGAATGGCTTAAAAAAAACAAAATGAGGGTTTTGGAGTGGCCTAGTTAAAGTCCAGACCTGACCCCAATTGAGATGCTGTGGCATGACCTTAAAAAGGAGGTTCATGCTTGGAAACCCTCCAACGTGGCTGATTTAAAACAACTCTGCAAAGAAGAGTTGGCCTAAATTCCTCCACAGTGATGTGAAAGACTCATTGCCAGCTATCGCAAACGCTTGACTGCAGTTGTTGCTGCTAAAGGTGCTTAAACCAGTTATTAGGTTTAGGGGGGAATTACACATGGACCATGTAGGTTCAGATAGCTTTTTTTCCCCCTTTTTTTACTTTTGAGTTATCTTATAAACTTGTATTAGGTTTGCTTGATCTGAAGTGGCTAGGAGTGACCAAGGTGCAAATACTACTTCACAGCAATGTATGTGCCTGATCCAAATTGACCTTTGGGGGTGCCTACGCTTGAAATGCAGACATTCAGATCTTTTTTTTTTGTTTTTTTTGGTGGAGTTTCCCAATTTGAAGGTAAATTGGACTCAGACATTCTTAGAAAAAAAAAAACAAGTCACGTTAAGTGTCAAAAGTACATCTTTTCATACTAACTCTGCTTTTTGTGGTAGCTCTGAATTTGCATGGGGTCAAAGGTCATCAAGCACAGTCTGTGATTCCTCCCAACTCTGGATTTAAGAAAGGAGGAAATTAAAGGCAATGTTAGTTTGAAAGAAAAGAGAGCTGTCAAGTAGTACTAAAGAGGAGAGAACATCATTGTACAAAAGGCCAACTTAAAGTCTCAAGTAACCACATAAACAGCTAAAGCTGTGTGAAGGAACCAACAACACAGGAAAGCAGTACAGGACTGATCTTTGAAACTACTACTTCTCACTGCCAAAACTAAATATCAACACGCTTTTATGCTCCACAAATGTCTTTGAAGACATTTGGAACAAGTATAAATGTCCCACTTCATTTTCAGAGAGTTGAGTGGTTTATTGACATGATTGTCAATTATTTGAATTTCTTTTTCTTTTTATTTCCTGTCAAACTGTTTGGTTTCATCCAAAAAATCTAAAATGGACTGACCAGCTATTGTTTAAGTCAGATTCATATGTGTGTGCCTTTGTGGGGAGAAAAAAAATGTATGATAATTTACTACTTAATAAGTAACACTTAGCTAAATTACATGGACAGTATATATTATAATTCAAATATATTGAACAATTAAATGTGACAACAATCTAAACTGGAGATGAGTTAGATCGGAACTGGAAAAATCAAATGTGTAGTCAAGTAGGAGAATCACGCTGTGACTCAGCCTGGACATAACCCCTTCCCTAGCATCCATCTTGGACAGATTGGTGACACATACACAGGGCTCCACTTTCAACAATCCCATTACTAAGACCTGGAATGTGCACCAAGAGATGACTTATCCTGAGATTCCTGACTGTGGACAGCATGATTATTAACAGGAAGTAGAAAAAGAGATCATATTTCTCATGTGCCAGCTCCTCTTCATTTGCTCCCAGTAAACTCAGAATAGAATTTAAAATCCTTCTCCTTACACAAAGCTCTTATGCAATTCATCATATCTCAGAGAGCTTATAGTTCCCTATTGTTCTAGGACAAGGGTGTCAAAAAATGTTCATGGAAGGCCACATGTGAGTGTAAGACAGTATAAATGTAACCAAAGGTGTAATAAATGTAACTACTCCTTAATGTTAAATAACTCAGAATTTATAACTTATTCAAATTACAAATATTACATATGAATTTGCATAGATAGAAAAAAAATATATGTTCTAGTTGCTCTGAAATTATAACATAAATATGTTGCATTTTTCAGGTTAACAGACACACATTACTTTATCAATCAACGATCAAACTATCCAAGTGAATAAAGAAAAATATCATCCAACGCCAATTATGACATTACTTAGTTCAAAACTTTTTGTCACAGTTGAGAGGGGCAGATTAGTGGTACAACCAGCAGTTGTGACAGTTTGTTGTTTATCTGGAAGGCTAACTTTGGCATACTTGGCTCCTTGTTTGGTGTCAAAATGCCGACATAGATTGTACTCCACCTCCCCAGCACAAAAGACATACCGGCTTTTCTCCTGGAAGCACACCTATTTGCCTTCCCATCTTTCATGAAACAGCCTTCCATCTGCATTAAGTTTTCTTTTCTTGGACATTTTGGGATTGTTTGTATTTCTCAATTCCAATTGTTGAAAATCGCATTGATCTGGATACACCGCATTCTAGTGGCGTGATGCTGTCACTTCGCAGGTAATATAATTGTGGGAAATGTATGGTCAATGCACACTTTTGACATATTTGACAATTAGACCTTTCAAGCTCTCACGGACCACATCTGGCCTGTGGGTCTTGAGTTTGACACATATGTTCTAGGAGGTCACTTTGCTCTCTGGATGTAGGTTTACGTGTGGTTCCTGGAGACTTTCAGCTATCAGGCTCCTCTTCTATGGAACCAACTCCCAGTATCGGTCCGGGTGGTGGACTCTGTCACAGCTTTCAAGACAAAGCTTAAAACCCTCCTTGAATACAAAGCCTACAGTCAAGAAGCTTTAGGTTTAATTACTCTGTTTCTTTTAGTTGTGCTGCTATCGGCCTAGACTGCTGGGGGTGACACTGAGCACCTCTCACTCTGTCTGTTTCTCTCTCTCTCCCCTCCATGCATGTACATTAAAACCTTACATGTCTCTAACTTTGTTTCTTCCCGTAGTGAGTGTTTTGTCCCTCTTGTCCCCGTCCTACAGGTGCTGCATTATGTCTGCTCCATGTTCCTGCTCAGTACCTCCTGCTGCCAGAGTTACCTTTAGTTATCATTACACACTGTATGTTTTCTTTGTATTTTCATGGCATCTTCTCTTCTCCTGTTCTCTCTCCATCCCTCTACCACCAAGTCCTCCCCTCCTCTCCTTCACACTTGCTTTCACTGTGTCTCTCTCTCTGCCCCCACAATGTCGCACTCTGTGAACCCAACCAGTCGAGGCAGATGGCCACCACCCCCCCCCCCCCAAGCCCAGTTCTGCCTGAGGTTTCTGCCTCTTAAAGTAAGTTTTTCTATGCCACTGCCACTAAGTGCTTGCTCTTTGAGGGATATGGTGGGTCTCCTTAACAACTCCATTAAGAGTTTGGTCCACACCTGCTCTCAGCCAGTTATGGCTGAGAGGTAAATGTCTCTCATAACATCCGCTCTCCTCTCTTAATAGGAAATGACATGTCACTTAAGAGCACTAAAAGACAGTTTCTGTCACATTTGGTACAAAGCAGACACAAATGAATTTATGACGTGTAAATTTATGTGCTTGGATTTTAGATCATAAAATCAGAGTGGAGCCTTTCAAATGAAATCAACTTTAATGAGGGAACAATAAGTCCTGCAGTTCTGTCAGCGTGTGCCTATTTCTGATCTAAAAGAATGTGTGATTAGCTTAATGAATACTTCCAATCTAGTGATCAAAGGTAGGTGTGGTTTCCAAAATAAATGTGTTTGCTCATTCACCCAGGTGATAAAAGGTGGCATGACACCATAAAATAAGCTATAAACACTGAGCCCTTTTGGTGCGATTAAGTTTACTGCAGATGAAAGGGTATGGTCTCTTCAAAGCTGAGGTGACACGTTTGCGATACCTCACTTTTCTTTTTAGAACACACCACTTTGCCTTATTTTACACTACAAATATGAAAGCGTTGGTGATGGTGATGCCTCAGAATTTATCCACTTTATATTAGAATGGCGCTACATTTTGGACACAAAAGTCCAGGACAATAGTTGGTGTCCATTAAAAAATAGTTTCGCCTTTGCATTTGTCTGCAAAAGTTTTTAGATTAATTTAATTTTGTTCCTTTGTTCCGCTGTTATTGTTAGCACCAAACTAATTTATCCTTTAATATTATATTTTTAGATTTTTTATATCATAAAGATTATCATATGTTAAATTCAGTTATATTGTATTAAATTACAATGCTGAAATGAATAGTAATGCTGGGAATTCAATGCAATTAAAGATATACTTTCCTATGCATCTCTTGCACTATGCACATGTGCATATCATACAGTCATTAAGGTAAGGACCACATTGATAATCTATATATCAATATTCTTAATGGATAGTATTGAGAACAAATAGTTCTGTAAATTAAAGGATGAAAATATATTAATATATTTGAAATCACTCTGCAACAACTCTATGGCATTGACCACCTTTGTGCAAAAGGCCAGCTTTCATTGAGCAAAAATCCCTTCAACTGAAGTGTCCACTCCATCCATGAACGTTGTACTAATTCAACATCCAACCAATGTTAACTTAATATAAATATTCAATGCTATCAATTTGCAAACAAATAACTTACTAAGATGCACTGTGATGTTGAGGCAAGAAAAAAAATGTCAGAAGTCCAATTGATATCCAAAGAGGTGCTTCTCTGTGCCATTTTTGGCCCAAACCTAAGTGTTATAAGAGGACAGAAATGGTATCCTGTGGAGAAACTGTATGAGTTGTATTCAAAGCACAATCAGGCACACCAGAGGTAACCGCATCATCAGAAGATTGATGCATCAAGCTTGGTTCTCTGGTTCTCAGATGAAAGATTTATTAAATAAAGAACATGAAACTCCAATCAAACTAAATCAATTTAATTAGTGCAGAGGGTAAAAATTCAGAGAGGATATTTGTGACTTTGCTGCCCTTGTCTGCCCTACCCTGGGCGTTTCAGACCCTGTGTCCTGTCTACCACAACACTGTAAGGGTTAGGGATTCTTCCCGATCTTAAGGAAGCCCAACCTCTGAAAATCATCAATATTTTCCACTGATTTG
The DNA here is from genome assembly GCF_900963305.1 of Echeneis naucrates. Taxonomy (NCBI): domain Eukaryota; kingdom Metazoa; phylum Chordata; class Actinopteri; order Carangiformes; family Echeneidae; genus Echeneis; species Echeneis naucrates. The sequence continues at coordinate 4,419,978 of NC_042526.1, read as the reverse complement.
TGTTAACTCAAATATATGAAGACCAATAATTGTTTTTTTCATTATATAAAGACAAAAAACAATATTTAAGGTCTGAGTGCTAAAGGTCAAAACATCCATTCTTTTTGCTGAGATTATTTGAATTTTCTGGATAGAAAAATATGTTTTGGGGTTATTTATTTTTAAAGAGTGATACTCCAATGCTGCTAGTTCCAACAACTCACGAGCAATTCCACCAAAACCAATGGACAGCAATATGTGCAACATTTTTCTGTAATACAAACTTTGAATCCAACAGCTTCAATGCTTCACTTCATCCCTCCTGACTCCTTTCTCTCTCTTGCTCACTCTATAGATGTGTAAACAAATGCCACATGCAAAAACCTGGAGGAGAGCCTCCTATATATTCTGGATTTGTCTAGATTTGTATGTGATTCACTCTGATTATGCTTGAATAGCAGCAATATAATAAGTATCAACTGGAAGTGAATCATTCCTGTTTTCCGGGATTATGCCCGTGGTGACACTAAGTGTGTTACAGTTAATTTTAACCAAAACCACAGTGACACAAACGTGATTCAGCCTTTCGTGGACTGTGCTGGAACACATTGAGGCTCCCACTGAAATGGAGATGAGCTGGACACCAACAGGGGGGGTGGGAACCTGTTCAGTTGAGAAACTGACCTCTTACTTTTGATTCTCTGCTGTGGTTTAGTGACTGCAGATCAGATATACAGAAGCAGCCTGTGATGTCTTCGAGTGTCACAGCAGCTCCTGCTCATAAGGTCAGAATACTTCAAAGCATCACTCTGGTATTTTTGTTCTGCTTCTCATTTGCTAAATTGCTGTCATCCTCATCTCACCCTGTTCTCTAGTTGGTGAACCATCCCTGGACTATAGCGATGCAGTAGTTTACTGTAATGAAATAAAAAAGTCACACACGCCAAACAGAATCATATCACCTCTTTGCTGATTATTTGTATCTGCCAGAGAAAACGACAAGAAAAATGTATTTCCATTAAATAATTAGTATAGGGCTGGGCTAAAAGTCATATCTTGATATTTTTTAGCTGAATGGCGATACTGGATATATAATATCAATATTTTTTCTGCGACGTGATTGGAGTTTCCCCCAAAGCATCAAAGAATAGTGTCTGTTAGTTACATTTACAGGCAAACCCTTACAGACAGCCAGTTATAAGTTAAAGCCATGTTCAAAATGTCACACAGGCACTTTAATTAACAGGTCACCCTGAACAATATCAAATACAAATAAAACAAATTGAACAAAAAAAATGTCTGCACATCTGAAATTCGCTCCAAAATGTGACTAAAATGGAAAAGACATGGTGTAATTGACTGCACTGTGAGTAGTCATAAACCGCTCCCTCCCCTTCATGTGGGCATTGACCAGAGGGCCACCACTCATCATGCATTAATTTTCCATTTGGGCGTAGCCACCTCAGATTGATCTTTTTTTCAGATTTTATAGGAGTTTTACAGTTAGCATGCTGTAAAACCAACTATGCCTGTTACAGTTTGTTTGATCCCTAACACATCTGGATTACCCCTTCAGTCAATACCTCACTGCAGGCTTTATGCTAACAAAAACACACAACGGCCCATGTTGGGCTAACACATGCTTTTAAAGAAACCCTTGAACAGTTAAACAATTCACAAGATGTACAAGCCTGCACTTGCAAACTATGATGTTGGGACTGAGAAAAGGGGTTCAAAGAGAACCTCTGTTCCTGGGGTACATTGAACCGTTAACAAACAGATTAATTTTCCAGAAGTGTTCAGATCAAAGAAAATGTGGCTTTGTTCAGAGAGAACTGATTTTAAAAATTTACAACATATTTCCACAAATCTTTAGTAATATGGTCACAGAATGTTTCAACTTGAAAACAGACCACTGTTTCCTATTTGGAGTCAATGAAGCTAAATAAAAGAAATGACACAAAAACCACGTTTACAGGATGATGAATAATTCTGAGACAGAAGAATGCAGGATTCCCCCACACTTGAAGTAGCCGCCTGAGTCAAACTGTGGTTATGGGGAAGCGTTAAGTGTAATCTAGTGAAAAGGATACTCTGGAGAGTCACTGTCTTGAATCCCCGAAACAAAGAGCTGGAGAAAAATTTGGCCTAAAAGGATGACTGAAAGAAAAAGAAAAGAATTTCAGCCACGAAAAGTAATTTTATTTTACATTTCTATTCCGTCAGTTTTTTTCTCCCTGTTTCTGCTGTTATGTTAATGTCTGTACATTTTCAATTTGCTTATTCTACTTTGAGTTGATGTTGCACTAAACATGTACTTTCTCCAACATGCACATAGCTACAATGCATGCTTTCACTTGCATTTCAAGCTAATTCAAACTTGGGGGGGAAAAATACTATTTGCAGCGAAAACATTCATGCATCAACAAGTTTGATTTTTAGACTTTGGTTTTGAAAAAAGTTGTGCCCTCAAGCCCCTGCAAATCAGCAAATACTGGTGGTCAACCTTTCATTCCTTTAAACAAAAAGAAGTGAACAAAATATTGTGCCATTGTTGCCTCAAAGGGTGATTTGTTTCAGAGCACTGGATATATAGTGGCAGTTACTGCTGAAGCAAATTATAAAAATTGGATTATTCTGCAGCTATTTTGGGTATTCTACACCTTCCTGAATGAATTTAAAAATAATGCTGTATATTTCAAGGAACATAAGCAGCCACAGCTAACTTAGTTGTCCAGGTGCAACACATCAGACAGGTTCAAAACATTGATTATAAATTTTACAAATAGCGCAAACTTTGAATGCCTCTGATCTGACAAGTAGCTTTTGTTCTTAGCAACGCCAGGTTGACTTGGGGCAGACCAAATCTGAAAAGTGTGGGATATGCTGCACTCTGATTTGAAACTGTAATGTTCTATCAGCTTGTTTTTCTGCATCACCAGTTACCACTCGGCAGTTGTTTATTTTCCGGTGATAAAGGAAAATGGTGGGAAGTATTTTTCCACATGCTAACAGATTTCATCTGACTCAAATTCTTAAATGTCACCATCAGATTTTTCAATTCTGAAATATGTATAAATCAGGCTTCAGTATTCAGTCACCTTAATAGCCATTGCTGTGAAATGCTTTGATTGCCAAGTAGTGTGTTCAAAGTGTTGAAATTTCTTGAGGAAAATGAAATATTTGGGGGGAGGGCCATAAGAGGTGACAACATCAGAAGAGAACATCTTTTCAGAACGTATGCAAAACCTCAGGTCTTTCAGTGTGCATAGGCTTAATTAAAGAGCACTGACAGTGATGTGGTTGTATATTTCTGTCGCTGTAGCATGATTGGACTATACACTACAGATCATGAGTTTTTGGTGATTCTCCCAAGAGGGTTTGATAAATACATGTCTGTCTCTCATTCTCAGAGAAAAGTGATAGAAACCAACACTGATATACACTTTTAGTCACCAAACATTACAGTACAAAGCTAAGGCCTTTTTCCGTGCAGAGAGTCTGGGGTTTTGGTGATTTTCCAATGACGTGTATGGTAAAAATAAGCTGCAAGAAGATTTGGAGTTGTTGAAAGGATCCTTTGATGGAACTGAACTGTGACGACTGAGACATTAGGGAAGCTGTAGCTAATTACTTCTGGCATTTGAAAACTAGTCAACTGGCCATTAAAATGTAGTCACATGACTTTAATAAGTCAAATTATTTACCCTAATTGATGTTTCCAGTATTTCATTCCAGTAATTTAGGTTTTTTTCCTAGTGTGTGTCCCCCACGCTGCTGCAACCGCACATTTCTCCACTTTAATTTTAACCATACAACACCGAATTTATTTCCTCATATCTAATGTTCATTGCACATATGTACTAATATGTATATATATGCAGGTACACACACACACACACACACACACACACACACACGCCCTAACTAACCCTACCAGTCAAAACTTTGGACATGCTTTTCTATTCATTTGAATGAGAAAGTGTGCAGAATTGATAGATAGCTGAATTCATAATACAACTAACTGTAATAATACTAGTAGCAGACGAACTTGTGATTATTTTTCACTGAAAATGTTCCTGTTATGTCACAGGAAAGCGTTTGCCCCAGGGCCTCTAAAGGTGATGTTAACCACATCCACTGAAATGAAGAAAACCCAAGTAAATAAATTCAAGGCTCATATTAGTGCTTTAACACTGGGAAGTCCTCCTTAAAACAAATGCTGCAAGTCCACTAACATGCCTACTACCAATCCAACAAAACTAGAATAACTGCAAAATATGTTAAACTGTGGAAAAAGGAGGAAAGTGCACTCATTTGCAGCATCTTTCAACGAGGGTTTTTACTCTAAAAGAAAAGCTATAAAGTGTTTTTCCGGTCCCTTTACCAGTTTGATGTCGCATCGGAAAATGTCTGTGAACACACCAAGCCAGACAGGTCTACTAAACAAACAGGATGTACAGTGGGTCTGCAGGGTGCAATGGCTATACATTTTAGAAAGCCACAGGATGACATCTAGACGTATCTATTCACCTGAAACCAAGCACACACAGAAGCTAATGTTCATGACTTGAACCCTCTGGTAGGTCTCTCTTTTGAAACAGGTGTATTTTAGCATTGCAAGGCGCAATGGTTACAAAGAAAATCTGAGTGATGTGGGTGAAAAAATGTATTCAAATCTTTTCATCTAACCCTGAGGAGCTTGGATAAAGCTCTAAAATGATAGGAATGAACTAACCGTGTATATTAACTAATTTAAATAACACAAAGTAATGAGACTGATGAAAAACGGTACCACACCTTTCACAGGAAAATTGCAAACAATCCCAGCGGTGGAAATGAATCACCTGTCACACCAATACCTTAGCGTGACAAGTCATATGTCTGCTGTGAAACAGGTCTATATGCCATCTAAATGGCAAGTTGCCATTAAGTATGTGTTTAAATGATACCTACTTTTACATTTCTATTTCCAGCCAACTTCCCCCTACAGATCACACTTACTTATAAATAGAAGCTTCTGACTTGAGCCCTGATAGATTACATACACATTACACGCATTTTTATTCATGTTTTATAACTGATTAAAAAAAATCTACAGTGGAAAAAAATGATGTATGCTGGAAAGTTGAAAATTTTAATGTAAGAACATGAGTGAATGAGCTGAAGAGTGTGTTCTCAAGAGCTAGACTCACATGTGCTTGTCCTAACGTGAATGAGTTTGTTTTCTTCAAAAACATCCATTATTGCTCACTTGGTTAACCTTTGGGCCATGTGACTATGTGGTCTGTCAATGCCATCTAGCATCTGCTAATGTAACTAAGAAGCTACAGAGTGGTTATTGAGCCACGCCTTCCTGAAATGCCTAAAAATGTAAGAAAAGAATAAACTACAGATTCTCTAAATTTTTTGGAAATAAATATTCAAAAGCAGACTGACTTCATCTAAGTATTAAATAGCCACTATCAAAAAAGTACTAACTCAAAAGCGCTTCCTAATACATAAAAATATCCTTACTAATAAAATCAAAATCCTTTAAATTTCTGAGGCCGAGGATCACTCTACACCACAGAAAACAACACAGACTGATTAAATAAGTTAAATAGTTTCTAGTGAGGGGACTTGAACTGTGATTGTTCATCCTCCCAACAGTGGACATTCACTGCTTGGGGGGATTTTATTATTTTATTCTATTTTCAGCCTTAATGAGCCAGCTCATATCATTTCTGTTCTTTATTATTCCTCAGAAATTGTTTTGTTTCAAGAATTTTTAAAAAAGAAGACAAAAAAGCCCTGAGCATTCAGAAACTTTTCTGCATGTCTTGTCTCAACTCTCTCTGCCCTGCATTTCCTGTCTCTCTACTTTCCCCAACAATAAAAGGTATAGCCCACAAAAATAAAGACGGTAACAAATGATTGCGCTGGTCTGTCTCAGCTAGTCACTTTAACATTTCAAACACGCTTAAAGGCAACAATCACAAAATCACTTACAGAGTCCTTGCTTTGTTCAAGATAACAAAGAAAAATATATCACAGTCCTTATTTGGTTGCATAAACCATGTTAGTAGAGAATCATTAATTACAATGGAACAAAAATAAATAATTAACAAATAACAAATACTTAATATATTCTTGGTTAAAGGTGCTCAGTCTAGTTTTCTGAACATTTGATGTGCGTTCAGGAAGATGGGAGGTGACCACACTGAAGTCTGAATTTCAGAGATGTAGTGATGATGACAACACAATGAATGTGATGCATGTGGCACAAATCTATGGTGCGAGTCCTACCACTCGACGCCTGCTGTGAATAATAAATATGTCTTGAAACGGGAACCCACTTCGGTAGTCCCTTTAGACAGAGACACAATAACTAGCACTGGGAGAGTTCAGGCAAAAACATTTTTTATAGGGGTACTAACAAAGGTCAGATTATAGGACCCTTGGGTCTTGATTTCTTTTCACCATCTGCATGGCACTAAATATAATCTTTTCATTGCCATTTGAGCAGTGGAAACATGTTCTGGTGAGCTGCTCTTAGTGATTTGAACGCTGCATTATTGTGTTACTTGGGGCAAATCCCAATGAATTGAATGCATTTATGTTGTATATGATCTTGGACTTGCCTGAAAACTGCAAATAAGACTGTCATGAAATAAAATGATATTGAGAAAGAGAGCCTGTCATGGCCCCAGGTTTCTTAATTAATTTTCTGACTTTTCAATTCATTAAATTCCTATTGGTCATGACAGGTCAAAATCTATCCACTCATTTGATAGATGTTTAGTTTAGAAACTCTAAATTCAGTTGGCCAAGATGTGTGGTGTCTGTCTTTGTTATCTTGGTGTGGAAGCGTTCCTGGTTCTTTATAACTTGTTGACTGTCTCTCTACTTGTTTTCTGGTATAAAGTTAAAAGCAAACGCTAAGATTCAAGGAATGGTGGGAGGATAGATCCATTTATTTTCTTTTCAATGGGGGTTGGAGTAATCCCCAGACACCCAGGACAGAGGGCAAAGTAACACTCCAGCAACTTGGTTATGAGCTGCTGAGAATACCTAAATCAACTCATGTCTCCTGCCATTCAGCTGATTGTCTTTGGGCTTTTGACCCCAGTAGGCATGAGGAAAACTCATCTCAGAAAGGACAAGATTATTGATCTGTTTCAAAACCAGATTCTGACTTTGAGAAATTATTCTCAGTATGGAGGTCCACTGTGTTCAAGAAAAATGGAGAAAGACATGGCTTCATACAAAAATACTTATTCATACAAGTTAAGTGGGCTTAGGTTTGATTTGACTGGACGTCATAGTGCAAAAAGTCATTCTGCAAACAATATGCTCAAATGTTTGTGGGACACATACACATACACATATTTGGTGTGTCCAACTCAAAATTACAATTACAAATCAGCATTGACTGATTGTTTTCTCCCCAGCTGTCTGCTCTGAATTATAGTTTAAATAATACCATGTGATTAATTGCTTAAATGTCATGGCTCAACAAAGGAGACAAGTCATCATGGCCAAGAAGCAAAAGAAGACAGCTAAAAAATTATGTCTTTTTTTGTGTTCCAAAATTTGCCAATTCACTATTCAACTTCATGAAGGTTTCCATTTCTTCTGACAACTGTGGATGTCGACAAGCCCCACGAAGAAGGAAACATTTTCAAGGAAACAGATGGAGGAAATACTGAATGACAGCTTTCACTCAGTGACCACTGATTTCCTTTCTAATCCATTCAGAATTAAAACTTAGATTGGTATCAGACATGCTAATATAATATACACTAATTGCTATGACGGTGGTTGTAGTTTGGAATGTGCGTCAGTGTGTATGCTACCAGTTTCTAGTACACACACCGACATCCAATTTATACAAAATACCCAAAAAAGAAGATCAAATGGTTTCCTTGGTTTGCTGTTGTAAAGATTACTGTTATTTAAATGGAAGATATCCCAGTAGAACACATCATGAAATAAATAAAAGCCAGGATAAATAAGTCAATACATTTTGATAGAATCTGTCAGACATCAGTCAAAGTAAACAAGACTGGACCAGTGAGTGGCTGCTTATATATATATATATAGCAGCTTCCTACTGTGCTGCATCCTGATTTTGCTGGACAAGAGTGAAGAATGTCCCTCAGGTCAAGTTCCTGCTTAAATTTTTAGGCATTTAAAATCCACAGCAAATTACTAAAATCTAATTGCAAATTTCCATTGGCAATGCCAAGATTATTCTGAGAGTCCATTGACAGCACAGACAAATTTAGTAACTGGTCCCAGAGAGGTGGAAGAGGAATGTAATGTAAAGCAAATATTTAAAATTTTCTGTGCCGTACAAAACAAGATTCAGACAGAAACATTGCAGAGTGGTCGCAGCTGGACAGAACAGAACCGTACATAAACCTGACAAGAGCATTTTCATAGCAATCATGACCCGATGACATGGATGTTATTTATCAGCAGCAAGCTAGGGATGAAAAACAATGACAGTACATAATGAGAAAGGGTGATAAGGCATCCACCTAAGGGTTGAGTTTCACTATAAGCCCAAGTTTATGGTCAATAATGGTAAATGTATGCCCCCCCCAAAAAAAAAAAACAAAAAAACAAAAAACCACAACCATATATATATTCTCTGTGGGATATCTCACATGCACAAGAATGAGAAATATCTTGGGTGGATGTCTGATTGGAAGAAATGTAATCATGTTATCTAAAACTGAATTTTCTTGATTTAATATAAACTAGCACACTCATCCCTACATTTTGTGTGTAAATCATGGGTCTTCAATGGAGAGATGGAGCAGGGACCCTCCTGCTTATATATATTGTGTATAAAATTATGTTTTCTATTAAACTGGTCCTACAGTGCCATGTATAATGTACCTTGTTATTGTGCATTCAATACTAAGATATTCACGTGTTCATATTTATGTTTTTATTTTGAACATGCAAAGTACAGTAGGGTGGCCATGTTTTTTTTTTTGTGTTTGCCATTTTCATCTAATCTAGCATGTTAGCTTTAGCAGTAACAAAAGACAAACAAACAAAGAAAACCCTTTTCTTATACCTGCTAAGTTTGTGTAGGTGTTGTGAAGGCGGCTAAAAAACTAAAAATGCTGCACATGCTGGAAGACTGAGATTGCTGCATTTGGCCACAGTTTAACAGTAACACAAACTGCCAGGCACTGCTACAGTAATTTTCATGTGGAAGCTGTAACCATTTCAATTCTGTTTCATTTACAACCTCTTGCACTCTCACTTTTTAGGTGATGTTATTGAAATGTGTGACAATTCAGGTTTTAAGGTTTAGCAAAGCATTTGAGATCTTCATGGGAGAAATGTGTGTTGCATCCACTTTTTAAATGGAGAAACATGTGGTGGCCCCATCCACATTAGTATATTCCTCAGTGCCAGTGCCAATATCTGCTTTCACAAAGTGACTTCTCTGCTGTAACAGGGAAGGCCATCGCCCTCTCAGTTACTGCAAATAATTCCTTGTTTATGCAAATGGAAAAGTACCACTCACAAAACCACACCAAATAACCCGAAATATCACTTTAAGCCACAGCTCATCGGAAAGAACAAACAAGCTCGGAACAGAATGTAGCAGATGTTTTCATCAAGTTATGCAATTTAGAAACTGTGACATGCAATGTAACAAAAACATTGACGCAAGTTGCAAAATTTCATCTTCCACCACCAAAGCAAAAAGTACTTAAAAAAAGTACAGGCACTTTCTCAACACAACAAACTTAAAATTCTTTGCACATCTTTAAAAAGTTATGCAGAGGTGGCATTGGAAGGCAGTGTGATCAATTGGATACCAGAATGTCACCGTCTTGACCCCTGAACATATTAAGCCTCAACAACTGCTGAAGTAATTTCACACTTTAACATCACCGTTATTAAGGATTTTGCAGTTAGACCAAGTGTTGGCAACCCGCAGCTCATTTATCCCTCTGCCGTGGCTCTCTGTGGTTTTGAGAAAATAATGTGAAGAAATAATAGCTATTTCATTTAAATACATTTTATTATATTTAGCTATTTTTTTTTCATTGTATTAGTTATGATTTTAGAGATTTAGGTGAGCCAACCAGTAATTCTGAAGGTGTAGCAATACCCTAAATGTTTTTTTGGCTTGTTGCTTAACCGTTCATATTGCATGACCTTTACAGACTGGCACGCTGTGAAAACGTTGCTGCACACCACTCACACTTGGGATGTACAAAAGCCAGACAGAGTGCATAATTGTTAACACAAGAGCTGCACTTACACATTTTGATCCACCTTTCATAGAAATTAATGTTTTTTAATAAGAATTGTTGGCTGGGATTAGAATCTGGTAAGAAGCGTTGGATAAAACTTTTAATATTCTCTTAAAACAAATGAATAAAAGTCAAACTCAGAGGACCATTTTCAGCTACAGTTGCCAGTCAACCCTCATCCTCATGAATAATTAATGTTATATGAGGACCCCTGCTCTAAAATGAATGAAGCAGAAACACTTTCATACCCTCTATTTTTTGAAATTTTGGGGCTTTTTTTTTGTACCTGACCACCATTTCAAGATCAATGGTAGCTTATTTTCCAGGTGTTGCCATGGAAAAAAAAAATTAAATTAGGGCTCTCTAATTTGAAAGAATAAAAACTGACAGTATTGTGATTTTTGCTGGGGCTTGGACCAAGCAAAGCCGTTTGCCTTTTGTTTTGGGAATATTATTTGTACAAAAAGCACTTAAATGCTCATAATGTACAATAATAGCATGATGCAGTTCCCATATCAAACAATTACAGCCATATTATAATTGTGATTATGCTTGAATTAATTTTGCATCCCTAAACTAAATGGACCTAAATCAATAAATAAACAAAAAAATACAATGTGCCACAACAACTTCACCATCATGCCAAAAGTGCTGCAATGACAAAAAGTTCCAGACAGAAGTTGTCAGTTGGTCCTTATGGAAAGGCACAGGATGTTGTGCTAAACAAAAGTAAAATTTAAACCCATGTTATGACAGCAAATTTCCTTTGAATGTCATTCCCAACACAATAAAGTCATTTAGAATTTAGCTAGTAAAGGATCATGTGAAAACCAGTAATATCCATTGGTATGATCATTTTAATAGATATAAAATTTCTTTACAATGCCCTGTGCACTTTTCTCTTAAAATCAGCATCATATGTTCTCAGGACAAAATTCACTTCAGAGCATGGTTTTGTTGTCCTTTAGATATTTTAAAAGCCCTATCTTTGTGGTTATATTTCCGTGAAACTCTACAACGCCATTGTTCTAAGGGGGAAAATTTAGTCTGACCAAGTCCTTTGCTTTTCTCCCAGAGGCAAAACCCGATCACATGTGCATAAGCACTTGACCAGATGTGAGGATTTTGTTGCAGCTCAGTGTTTGTTATTTTTCTGTGTAACGACCATTATTGTCTTGTCTTTATGCAAGTTAAACAGGATGTGGTCAAAGGAGCACTAGTTTAAATGAGACCTATAAAACGCTACTGATGAAAGAAACAAGCTGATTGGCTGTTGCTCCATGTAGAGGTATGCTGCATTTAGCAATGGAGAAAAAAAAAATAAATCATAGTTTATGTTTATCAAGTAAGAAGAAAATGAGTAAATAAACCTACATGAAGCAATCTTGGAGGACACCAGGTGATGGATTTCACAAACAGCTATTGCTGAATTAGAAGATAAATTATTATTAAACTTTGATTGTAATAAATGCCAACTAAGGCAAAGACCAACACAAAAAGTTACTGGTAATTTGTCAATTTTGCTATTTCTACATGAACAGCATTGACATGACAGCTGCCGACAGCAATACTTAACATATTCTCAAGAGCTCGAACCATCACTACACTAAGATCATAGGAGGAGAAAGTGGTCCAATCCTCACGTCCTTCCTTAAAGACTTGCTGACTTTGAGACACATTGCCATTAAATGAAAGAGGGCTTATGGCTGTGTCACTGAAACTACCCAGGGCATGAGGGCTCCTCTGCTAACATCTTGAGTCCTGTTACGACACTAAGAAAAACAGTCAAACACAAAAGGGACAAACCCAAATGTTAACTTTAGAAGAAAAACGATGTTTACATTTGACTATAAACACAGTTCATTGGTGATCTGTGTGTAGTTAGTTGTCCTATGACAACGTGAAATTCAAAATCTGAGCCAATATTACTGTTTCACTTCAAAACACCGAACGAGGGAAGAGTATAATGGAAGTCATATGAATTGTCCCAAACTGACCAGTGAACACCACATGGTGTCAGACTGATGAGGTCAAAAGCTGCCGTCCCCTTCCTCTTTATAGCATTTTAAGGCCTTACAACACATGTGACCACCTATCAGGTGACGACAGTTAAATGTGCCACTGTTCAGGTTTCTTCCACAATCACTGTTTGTCTCCAACACACAGCTTCTTAAAGCCACTTAAATAAAAACACATCAACCAAAATGAGGCACGAGTTCAAATCTAAAACAAAACCAAGTATTTCTCGCTCCGAGCTGGATGAACAAACCTCAGAGATGGACGCCGATCACTGACGTCACCTCCAGCCGTTGAGCTTCAGGTGGTCCCCCGGTCGCCATTTTGGCCGCGCCGGATTACACTCTTGACATCCGGCTAATCCTTGAAATGGTGATGGGATTGAGTGTATTTGAAGATGAGGTCTGAATAACTGCCGAGTTTTATCAATCCACATCCCTCAACCCGAGGCTAGCTTACCTTCTTACTGATTAGCTGGCTAGTTAGCGGCTAAGCTAACTATCCAGGTGCGGTTAGCCCGGACATGCTCATAATGACATGTTTTCTGCCTCCAGGTCCAGTTAGCCGACAAACCGCGTAGAATAATCCCATTTTTGGATGTAAAAAGTAAAAAGCGAATAAGTAAATAAATAAATAAATAAATATTCAGACGCCATGAAGGACACGTCCAGCGGTTCAATTTGGGACAAACAGGTGACAGGGCGGGGTCACCACCCGTGGCCACGCCCACAACTAACAACCTAACGTTTTGTTGACATTTTATTATATATTAATTATAATATATGGTAAAGGGTGACAAACATTTACCCCCACCTCCTCACTAATTCATCAAAAAATATAAATAAATAAATAATTAAAAAAAAATGAAATGAAAATGTGAGTGCAGCCAAGATGATGCAACAAAGTAGGGAGTTCTGTGTTGATGTGAAGTTTGGTCAGGTCGGTGGTTAGACCTGTTGCCTCACAGTGAGAAGCTTCAGGGTTTAATTCCCGGGTCTTGTGCTATAAACCCAAAGCAGGTAAGTCACTTAGATTCTTAATTAATTCATTAAATTAATCCAAGACTACAGCAAAAAGAATAAAAAGCTTATTAAGTTGCTCTACTGCAATATCTACTCAGTTACAATAGTTACAACCCATTTCTGTTCAAGTTTGAAAGTGAAAAAACACAACTATTCATTATATATTTATGTTTAAAGAGAAAAATAATTACTGTTTACAATAAAGAACCAGCCCATCTGCTCACCTCTAAAGCTCTGTAATTAAAACTCTTATCTGCTCCAATTAAATGCATAACAATTAACTTGACTGACACCTCAACTATTTAGTAAAAATAAAAAAAAAAAAAAAAGGATCTCTCATGCCTTTCATATCAACTTCACACGGATGTAACTGTGAGTGATGGCCCTACATACACACGAAATGATACACAAACTCAAGAGATTATAAAGTACAAAAAAAAAATCTTTATTTACAAAACAGACCAATGCCCCTGTCCCACAAACCCCTAAATTCAGTGACTGCTGTGGAATGTTATGTCCATGTCTGTGGCTGAGGTTGGGAATTTACAGAACTGAGAAGAACAACACCCAGTGCAAACCTTCAGGATTCTTCCACCCACTTATTTAGTCTGAGTTCACCCGTCGTCTAATGCCACAAAATGGCAACACTTCTTCTGCGGCCTTGGACGTCTAAAGTCAGTTCTTGTTTGGTTCTCCTGCTAGCTGCAAGTGAGCAGTGTGCTTAAATGAGCGTGGAGCCAACTTGACACTAGCAGGACCAGGGGCAGAGCGGCTTAACAGCACTGGATGAGACTGCACTAGATGCATCATAATAAATCAGTCCAATCAGTACACATTACAATAATAATAACACCATACAAAAAACATTTTCCTGAATCAAAAATGGAGGAAAAATATAAGGAGGATCACTTTTTTGCTAAATAACCTGTTACAGACACTAAAAACATTCCAAGCTTTTACGAGTCTTCTGTCCAAGCAATGTGGAATCAAATCCGCACATACTGTGACGTTTAGGGAAAAACTAGACTTCAGATGTAAAACACCTTTGTAAATGTATTCGCTTGCTCACAGACGATGACAGATGATTTGGACTCAGTACACGTGCTCATAATCTGCAAATGACAAAGCAAAAGCTTCACATCCAACTGTGTGATTTCTATTCACACATCTGCGTGTGAACATTGTTCACACGACTATACGTGTGAACGGGGGTAACTACGACAAAGATTTCAATGGCCGTCACTTCCCATCATGTTCCACTTTACGGTATCTAAAAAAAAAAAAAAAAAGAACAGTGGAGGTGTAGAAAACGCTGACAACATTTTCTGTAGTTTCTTCAGCGTGTGTAAGAGGAATAACGTTGCCCACGTTGTGGGTTACGGCTTATGTGCTTTGAGTTTTGAATGCCATTTTTTGTGTGGTAACATGTTTGACTTGCATTGTAATTGAGCAATGAGTGGAAATTTAAAGCATTTGACGTTCTAATATAATGAGCTGAGCGCGAGTCAGAGAAATCCACAAGTTTGTGTCCTTCAGTGGGCATACTGTGGCACAGCAACAGGTGTAATATTCTTAAAAAAGGTGTATTCATCCATCCCTTCAGATGATTAGAAGGCATAGCGAGTGCGAATGTCCTCAAGTTTCTTGGAGACTTCTGGTGGCGTTCTGTCCAGCTCTTCTGCCACACTCTTCTGCTTATGGGGGTCCATACTGTTAAACTGCTCGCACAGATCTCCATCAATCACATTCTGAAGAAGGAACAGAGTAAAAATGTCACTAATGGTCGCTTATGCTCGAATGGATATATAGAGAGCACAGTTTACAAAGATGATGAACAGATCAGATCACACAAGTAAAAATGTAAAACAGAGAAAAATGACAGCAGTTACCAACCTTAACTGGGAAGTAGTAGGATCTAAAGCTGAGGTGGTCCCTACCACACAGGGGAGGGAATTCAGAACGCATGTGCATCTCTAAATGCTGGAAAAAGTCATGATCCTAGAAAAAAGGAAGAAATAGAAATATTAAGTATAATATAGTATTAAAGCATGAAATATTAAATAGAGATAAAAACAATCTTAACGTTAACAAATGCTAAGGCCACACTCCTGTTTTGGAGCGTGGATGTGTAGTAAATGAATCAGAGCACTATCCAGGTGTGTTTTACCTCATGTGAGGTGAATGGGACCAGTATGCCAATGCCTCCAGACAGCGTGGTGTAGACCAAGGACTCTGAACCTCCAGGAATCAGAGTGGTCTTCTGGAGAGATAACACTGTCTCACCAACATGGTAGTTTACTATAACCTCAGCCTGAAGAGTGTGGAGGGAGAAAAGAACAAAAGTCATGTGTTTTAGATAAGTAAGAAAGACCATATATTGAGCCCATGTGGCTCTTCATTACCTGATATTACTGATTGTAAATTCAGATTTTCAGCTTTACCCAAAAAAAAAAAAAAAAATTCAATCTGTACAAACTGCAAAATAAATTCTCATAGATAGTAATTTCCCCAAGGTAACTTCAAACAAAATGATTGTGCGATAAAACCAAAGCAAGTGGAGCAGAATATTATCTGAACTAATACTTTTTACATCTTACATAAGATGCATACATGTATTTCCCATTGGAACAGATGTGAAAGGTTTTTCTATACAGATCAATGAGCCAAAAAATTTCTGTGTTTCAGAGGACATTTATTCTGCCATCTGCCATCAGTGTGACGAGGAGAATCTAAATATAATTTTCTGATAATTTCATAGCTTTCATACTGTACATGCATTTAGAGAGCTTCTAACTTCAATCTGCAGAAAATAAAAAGAGAGTCCAGTTAAGCAGACAGAAATCAGATTACATGATTATGAAAATGAAATTTGTTGCTTGAAGCCAGATTTTGTCCCAAAATCCTCCTTACTGACAGCTGCATGTATTTAAAGTACATGAACAGTGGACTGTGTGCAAGGCCAGAAAGAAGTCATACACTGCCATCCTTTACCTAGAGGAAATTGATCTGAAATGACAGAACTAATCCAATAACTATCAAAAACAGCAGCTTTGATAGTAATTGGAGGTAATAATCTGACTGTACCTTGGATACAAAGGCAGCATTGGGCAGCATTTAACTATCAGTATTAGTCCCTGTAAATTGCATATCGGACAAAGCATGACAGTGATGCCATGAGGCCAAAAGGCACAAAAGAGGGTAAATTAAAAGGGATGCAAATAGCACAGCTTCCTTCTGATGAGGGGAAATAACAGGACAGAAGGAGACCAACCAGAGAAGAAAGTCATCAAGGTTTACTAAGTAGTGTGGTTAGATACATTCCACACACTGTATACAGAAACCATCACTGTCTTCCTCTTCTCCCTCAGTGGACCATCATCACACAATGTCCCAGGCATCAAGGCCAGATAGCTCTTCGATTTAATTGTTCAGATTTACTGTCTCAACCATCTAATTTAAGCAAGATAGATCACCCCAGCTGTTTGTCTTCAGTACAGAATAATAATGTAAAGTTTGTGGTTTTAGTTATTTACATTACAGCTGTGATCTGTTTCCTCAACTGATATGTGAGCCAAAAGATACAGCACATTGCTTGGTCCCCAACTTTGAAGTTGATCGAACTCTGCATCTCATAGCATCTAGGATTTATCTGTTTCTTCATTAAATGGCCATAGTTACACATCTGCATTGGTGTTGTTTTGACTCAGTAACCCCAGGGTTACCCCCCCCAATGACTGAGGAGGGTATCCCATCTCATCTCAATAATTTTGTAAAATGAGGCATGTTTTGTTCAGAGGCTGTTGTGGCTTATTCCAGCACCATTAAAATATCACCGGGACAACAAAGGCTAAGTGGCTTCCCGCAACTTTCAAACATAATTTGCTTCCTTAGTGTCAGGGAAAGACGGGAAACGTACACAGAATGAAGTGCCTTGGGGAAGGGAAGGTCTCCCATGTCCCATTCAATAAGTGTAGCCTGGAAGGCACGTAACTGAGATTAACTGAAAGATATTTAGCCATAATGACCACAAATTATGTCTGCAGGGAAGAAGCTGAGAAGCTCAACTACAATGCTGTATTACTGCAGAGTGGAATGAATATAATGAAAACCACTGGGTTTATTAGTGTTTTCTGAAAACCTGCATAAACCTACAGGAGAAACCAAATGGGTATTATTAAGAAAAATCATTTCTTTGCCCTAATAACAAGTTTACTTAAATGCAAATTCTGCCATGTGTAAATTTTTATTTACATTTGTAAGGATTTTCTACTGTCGCACAATGGATCTGACACTAAGAGCATGCACAATTTTTACTTGCCAATGAAATTCGGACATTGACAATTAGAAACAACATGAGAGAAATCATCCACATAAGCCATATGACATTTTGCGAGATATCAGGACAGATGGCCCATTCATTTTGCCCCCAAAAAAACTGCTGGACCTCCCTAACCTTGATCTTTTGAGATTCATTAATCAAATAAAAGTGGAATGCATCTAATTTAATGTGAGACAGAATTTAGCTGGGCTATGTATGGGTAATTAAGTTAAACCAGCTAGAAGTGAACACGCACCCAAAATTCTGGAGAAGTTGGCAATACGGGCATCCACACCACATCTATAAACGGACAGTACATTTCCACATTCAAACAAAATTGTCTATCAGTGTGCACTGTGGCCAAAATAGCAGACAAACATTGTGTCACAAAGACAAGTGGGACTAAGTCATAATGTCTAAATTGGAGGGACTTTCCCAGTCTATCTGCTACCTAAACAGTTTTTGACCAGGATTAAATATGGGATGAGTGATGCTGTGTGTGCTAGTTGTGTAGCATTTGCGAATAAGTTAAACTTGTGGTTGACAGTGCTGTGCTGTTTGTGTGACACGTGTGTGCTGTGTCTGTGTGCTTTGGTGGTTGGAAGTCTGAGTGGTGGAGGAAGCAGATCACTCTATCGGGCCTGAACAGTTCTGAGATTTTAGTTGTAGAAAGAACCTCAAAGTCTGAAGTGACTCCTTTGTTGTACTCTCTCTGTGTACAGTGGCCTCACACAGTAGTCAGTTTTTCCCACTTATGACACGCTTTGTCTTGTAGATCTGATCTTAAAATAGCCTAAATGCACCCATCGATCAACACTTTACACTGACAAAATGTATTCAGTCGATTTTTCAAATTAAGGCTAGGCACAGTCTGTTTATTTTATTTATCTTTGAGCAATAACAGCCTATACAACAATGGTAATTTAGCTTGTTTTACCTTCTGTGATGCTCCATTGAGGAGGCCTCTGTCCCACAAAGCTTTGTTCCCTGTTGGGTCTTCATCCACATCATCACTGGTGTTTGGGGGAAGACGCACCTGTGTAAGTGAAATGGAAAAGATGTTTACTCTGATCTTCTTCAAACTTCATACTTTTTTTGTACCCTTTCCATTCTAATTAAATATGATTTTTGCTTATTTTGCAACCATTACATACGACTTTACAGTGTTTTCTGTCTCTTAATAAAAGGTAGAATCTCTAAATTACTCAACCTATAATACAACTATACACAACAATCTTCACTGCACTTACAATGCTGATGTTCCCAAACTTGTCAGCTGAGGCCATGGTGTCATAGTCCAGCAGACAGGCCGTTGTCACCCAACGAGGATATGTGTCGTCAGCAAAGATGATGAGCTGGTTCTCGTTACGTCGGTAACGAACCCAGAACAGACTCTCTTGGACATCAGTCACAATTACACGCTGGCCGATGGTATGGATGCCAGTCACCAGGTTAGGGATGTGCTAAAGGGGAAAGGAATGAAATGGACCTGAATACTGTGACACATCAAGGATTACAAGTGCATTTATCATTTTGTTATTTATTAAACCTAATACATATTCAAACTAACACTCCAGGTGTAAAAGGACTCTGAGCTGTTGTACTTTGGCCAGCAGAGACATGTGTTCCAGCTGCAGCACATATACTTTTGTGTTTATGTGGTCTTTTAAGGCGCGTATGTTGTCTGCAATAAAACAGTCGGAGACATCACCGTACACTAACGAACCCTAACATTTTGTGCAGTTTTCATATTAAACTGCAGCTGTTTTGAGTACACTAAACTCCTCAAAGCCATGAATGGCTGAGTTATTTTCCCACTTGATAATTAATCATTATTTATTTTATTGGGTTACTATAACCAGTTTATAAAACCAACAGGGCCTTTAAAGAAACATGTTAACACATGTCAACTGTACGATACAGACAGGACTGCTTGGCCAGTTGTACAGTGTTGTTCTTCAAGGTCTTCAAAGAGAAACAAGACTTCAAAGTGATAGAAAGGGTCCCGAGAGAAATCATGAATACATTAAGGTTCCTCGTCTTAGCCTTAATTTGACTACACCAGATCACTCTGTCCAGACTGAATGGCTTGCTGTGCACTCAAAGGAGTTTTTAATTAACCTTCAAAATGATTTCCTGCCTCTGTTCATCCAGATTTCTGAGTCTAAATACCTCAAAGTCCAGTTCTCACATCTGGTCATCTGTTTATTTTAAATGAACCCACCTGTAACTAACTACATTGCTTTGTCTGTGATCTTTGGCTTTTTTGCAGACTGTTTATCCTTTTCTTTGAAGGGTCGCCTCTCCACAGTGACAACTCAACCTTTATCTATATGGCATCTCTCAACTGTCAATCAACTCAGACATGTAAAAGCATGAGCTGAACCTGAAATGACAGCTGGCAAAAAAAAAAATAAAAAAAAAATAAAAAAAAAAAAGAGTCCAACCACCTCTGGACTCTTAAATTTTGAAGCCAAGACTTAACATTGTCATGTAGCTTTCATTACTTTCTTTTAAATTAGATTTGCTGAAGCACAGATCCTGAAGAACAAATGTCTGACTGTCCAATCACTTAGTTGCAACTATATATAACCAAGTAATAAAGCCTGTACACAAATGGAGAAGTCTTTTGAGAGTGACCTTGTTCAACCACCATACCAACCACTTTGTCCCGTGGATACATAAATAAAAGGTTTTTTTTACTTCATAAAGGGGCAGTACTTTGACAAGTTATTGCTGTCCTTAGAAAACATTTCTTCTGCCTGACTTAATGTTGCTGTGCTTCAAACCTATATTTAATCTAGAAAGGAGGGGGAACAGGAGGCTGTTTCAATAATGAATTTAACAAACAAAGTAAAACTAGTGCCATGAACAAAAACGCACAATACCGTAAATTGTTGAAGAAAAGGTGGATGGAGTAACAAGTGAATAAAACATTATATCCTAAAAACTTTAGTTCAGTGGATTAGCTTCTTAACAGTGAATACACCTTTAATCTTGTTGCATTCACTTGTACTGTTTTTTTTTTACCAGATAAAGTCCTTAAGAAACATTTGATGAATGCAGGTAAACTTTCTATTGCAAAAAATATCATGGTGGTTGAGACTAATCAAGCATCCTACCAGAGAGGAAATACTGGCAGCTTCATGTTTCTTAGCGTAGCTGCTGCAAAACATAAAACCGAGCTTCAGCAAGAGGTTGATTTCTGTACTGGCTCAGCTGTTCGTCAAAGTGTGAAGGAAGATGTGAATTTGGTGGAAGTTATTGTCTGATTGACAGAAGGTTCCTCAAATCATCTGGCTTCAGTTCAACAGTATGCAGACTGTAATAGCCCATGAGAATGATTGAATTTTGCCTGGATGCAATTGTCTCTAACATCAACAAAGATTTTTCAAGGTAATAGGCAACAGTGAAGTTATGTAGCTCCAGACATACATAACTGACATCATTAAATACATTAAAAGATGTTTTTGTGGGAGCTGCACTGTCAATATACAGGGCATGATGAAGACTAAGCTCATTATGTAGCAGGGCATGGATATTTTTCCAAACAAATCATTTAGGTGGGGGGTTAAGAACAAGGTAGACAGTCTGTAGTCCTATTTAACCTCTTTGAAGTTGGCCTCTGGAGGTGGAAAACAGACAGTATGCATGAAGATCAAAGCGGAGTGAAAAAGACGAATTTCTGAATTTGTTGACGTTAGTATGGTAGGATGGTTGATGTAGGTGAATGCGCACTATGGTACATTTCATAAAGTAGATTAATTGACTTTTAGTTACTTTTCCAAACAGCATATCTACAGATCAAGAGCTCACTCTTTACAAATCAAATTTGTGCTACAATGATTAATAACGGATAGTTATTGGATGTGTATGTGTAAATTTGGGCTCCTCCAAAATGGCGCTCAAAGCTAAAACCCTTAAGAGCTGACTGGACACTTCAGCACTTCAAGCTTGTGTCTTGGCTTGTTGTCTTACCTTGTTCTCACACTTGCGAAGTAGTTTCTTTTTGCCCAAGTCATAGATTCTCAGCAGTTTTCCAACACCCACCAAAACCCGTCCTTGGAAGGGAGCAATGGCCAAAGGTACATCCTCTACAGGGGTCTGCCAATCAAAACACACAGGATTACAGATTTATATGCAGTTCTTTGAAGCAGAAACCGTTCATATTACTTAGCATGTACAAAATCCCCTTTTGGTGAGCTGCAGAGCTTTGTGTGTGGTCCATCAGTGTGTAATGTTAGATGCTGTACTAATATGCCTCATTATAGATCGTCATGCCCACTTTATCCTCTGTTTTAATTTTCTAGCGGATTTTGAAACTTTTGGAAACCAAGAACAAAATGAGAAAATTACCTCCACTGAAAATCCGCCGCTAAATATAAATTACTCAGAAATGTTTGGTTCGCTGTTCATATGGGTGACATATGTCAAAGGTCCAATATGTATGACTCTGTACACATGTCAATAATTGGATGTGTTTGCGTTCTATAGTATGCAGGTATTACAGCAACACAGTTTTATGCCCCAAACAGGATGCACATGGTTGATTGGATCTGTAACCATCGCTTTGCCATGGACAGCTGCAGAGTTACATGTTATGAGCTTTAATAGAGCACACAAAATTTCTGCAGTTGTGTTTATGATTACATAATGGACATTTGACACCGTGTCCAGATCAAGTTAACAGTAATATATAAAGCAGATCATGAAATTCATCCAACTTTATTAAATGTCATGTACCTGTCTGACCAGTAACAGTGTGTCCTTTGACCAGCCCCCGGCAAAAGAGAATAACTTTAGCTAAACTTATGATAGGAAACCACGCTGAAACTGTGGCGATGATCTTAAATCTTAGAAATCTGATTATTTTGATGCAACCTCTTCTCATCTGTCTGTCTTGGAATTAAAGGTGATTCCAACAAAAAGCAGCAGTTTCCACAAAAAGTGGAAATGTAATTTTCTGGGGCCTATAAAAAAGACTGGATAGCAATAGATTAAACAAATGGTGTGCTTTGTAATTACAGTACTACAGAAATGCAGCGATTCTAAAAAAAATTTTTTTTAAATCTTGCATGATCATTAACAGGGAATATTTCTGTAAATTACATTTCTCAAACAAGATTACACTGGTCACAAGTCAAACATTTTAAATAGGTGTATAAGATGTTCTTTTATCACGACTAAAGCTTAACAATCTAAACCTTTCCATTTCCTTTCTGTCTTTTGATACTAAAGCATTCACTTCAGTGCTCGCCATTGCTTTGACTGACTTCCTTTTTAACTGCTGATGTGTTAACCTCTTCATGTGATTGCTCTGCAAATGCCAAAAGCTGCAAATGCCAAATTTAGTTTTTAACTGGGTCCATTAGACTTGTCAAACTCTATACTGCCACCAAAGCTGCACTTTGGCCTCGTGCAAATGTGCCTCTGGAAAGGGTTGGCACCGTGAATTCTGTAACTGCTAAATTTGGATCACTGTTGAATTCTGATTTAAAGTCAATCCTATATATTAACAATAGAAATGGCAAGTGGAGAAATGGTCAATGTTTCTAATAAAGCTAAACACTTGGCTCTTTCCCGAAATTTCTGTCGACACAGTCTTGTCATCGAGCTCTGCAGGGTGGCCTTGCCTCCTGATGGATTGGGTCTAGTTCTGATAATTACTGTCAGCTGTTTTTAAACTTGTACACAAAATGTTTCTTTCCTTCTAAAGAGAAACAACTGAGCTACATTTCACAGCCAACTGTCTTTCCTTTTTCATACATTTTGAAATGCAGTTTTTGCTTTGTAATTGTTTATGGTAGAGCAATACTTTTTGGCGGGGCATAAGGCTGAAACATAATGAAAAAATGAGAAGATGTCTGATAACTTTACCAAAGCACTACAGTTATCCTTATCGCTACACTGTTGCTCCTGGAAATAAAATCAATTATTACCATACTGCCTCGATAAAATGAACAGAAAGACAGGTTAATAGTGGCCACTGATTACAGACAATGCTAGGGCAGGCTTTGTTTCACAGATAAAATACTGCTGTACTATCGGTCAGTGCAGTGCCACTAGACATTTTCTAAACGGTCACATTATAACAAGCACAGATGTGACAGACAGTGCAGATGGCAACAAAAGAAAAGACTTTTGGCGTTAGAAGTGTCTGGAGATGATGATGTCTGGATGATTGGGCAAATATATCAGCTTTGTGCAATTTAATCCATCAGAATTAGTTTTTTTTAAGGGAGTTGATTGTTTGCACATTTTGCTTATTTACATAATTTGAGTCATTCAAGGCTGCAGTTATACTCAACATTTGTTCAAGTGGATGGGAAATTCCTTGAATTGGAAGAAAAGGGAGCTTATACCACGATGCAAAGCAACACTTGTGACTCACTTCCCGTGTTAATCCACATCAGGTAACAACTGCATCTTGGTTGACTAACCCTGATGGCTGACACCCGCCTAGAGTTTCTGGGGAATTGCCCGGGGAAAGATGTGACGTCAGGGGCAGTAACATCTGTGTTTGTGGTCATTTTTTTTTGACTGGTGGTCATATCAAATTGAGACCTGCTAGTATCATTTCAATAATAAGGCATAATTTCACTTGGCAATTCACACCTTCTGCCTTATATGAAATACTATCGTGTTCCAGTCCACATCCTCCAGAGGGAAAATGTATTTTTGGGTGACTGACACCAGTCACATTGGTCACATTGCACTTGAACTCTGCTCTTTGCTTAGTCAGGCTTTAATTACACAACGAACCAACTCTTAACAGTCTCAACCAAAAACCAAATTAAAGCTCTGGATCAGCAGGATCAGGCCAAGATAAGAATTAACAGGAACGTCTAAGTTTTGCGCAATAGCCCGGTAAACAAGAAATGACAGCAATGTTTTGCACTCAAACCATCTGGACTTAATAAATGTTCCAGTTTTCTCTTTTCTGTAGCCTGTTTTATTGGAATGAGCAAGCTTGAGTAAGTTTCAACCCAGTTCCATGTTCTTGAAATGTATTGCATGTAATAAAAATCCACAGAAGAAAGTAAAGAAAATACACAACAAAAACATAATAGACATAAGACATAATTTCAGATCAGTTCAGTTCAGTCAAACCTACCTTGTGCACAAATTCCAGCTTCTCCCCTCCACCAGTAAGCCTATAGGTGTAGATAAAACCACCAGCCACCGATCTGGGGTTGAGTATCATGTCTCTGGCAACACCAACCAGAACATACCAATCATCTCCTGTGTTGGTGAAACGACACACTGCAACACTGGAAAATATCAAACACAAAGACAGTTACAAGTGGGCGCCAATTAAATGAAACTACAGCAAAATTATATACAATGATAACATGCAAACACGCTGCTTAGGCTTCATGTATAATGAGTATGCAATACCAATCCGATACCTGCTGTCACTGTGACAGGTGCAAGTTAAATTTGGTGAGTGAAGAAACAGGCTGATAAGAATCTAAGGAATCCTGGAGGTAAATTCTCCATCAGTGCAAAAGGAATAACAAATAGGAACCCAACCACACCAATGAATCACTTTAAAGTTAAAGGTATTTCACAATGGAGCCTATTTCTCACCTCTTCCCAGTGTTCTGCTTCTGTACACACTATGAAACCAAAACCTCTGAAGTTTATCGATTCCAGAAAAATTTATGAACAAATCAGCCGTTTGAACTGGCTCTTGCTCACCTGAATGCAGCTTCATTCTGCTCCAGTTGCACCTGGTCCAACGTGGAACCCTGTATGGGGTTGACCAGCCGCACAAGTGAGGCCCACTGTCCAGCTCCTGCTTTAGGTGCACCAAAAATGGCCTCTGGAAGATTCTCATTCAGGAAGGCAGCGGCCATCTCAGCAGCCAGTTCTCTTTCATCCTCGCCAGCAGCTTCCACCATCTCCTACAGAAGCACCAGCATCACAGAAGAGGAGAAGACAGCTTTACAATTGATCAAATTAAGCGTATGAATTTGAAAATTGAGGGCTCAAATTACCAGTAGTCAAAGCAACATGACAGCAGATGTTGTGCAGCTCTGCAAGTTCTGCATGGTGAGACTTAACAGTGTTTACTCCAAGTATTTTCTACTAATAATCAGCTGCGCATGTAAGTGGTTACCTGTTAATATTGGCTCATGTATGTTAATGCTGAAGTGTTTTAGCGTGATGCAGTTTTGACAGGGAAGTAAAAATTATTGAAATTATTTTATTTAAAACTAAAATATAGAAGTGTGGATGTAGCCTCAAGTTTATGACTTGGGGCTTCCCTTTTTTCTTCTCAAACAAATGAGATCCAAATTAATCAGGACATATCTTGCTTTTCTCTGATCCTGTGAACTTGCAAACTAAAAAAAAAAAACAAAAAAACAAAACAAAACTGGAGAACTGCCCATGGCGGATTCCTACTCTGAACACAATCCATCACCAAAAAGAAACACTATAGGACATTCTTGTTTTGGCTTAAAATGTAGGCGGTCCAAAGAAATACTTAACCTGAGAGATCTTTGGTCTGGGTGACCGAACACATCAAAAGCAATAACACCCTGTCAGCAACAGCGAGCTATTTTTGATTATACTGTTTGCCTTGTCTGGCACTGTTGCAGGTCAGTTTTCAGGTGCAAGGTCAGCAAGTTCTCCTACACATGGTACACCAATCAATGTACAACAGTCAGGGAGAATGAGGTAATGTAGCTTTTCCAGTTTTCCATCATCAGACCATCATCTCACAGACACTGCATTTCATACCTCAGCCATCTGCTGCTTGCGCTGAGCTTTGGTCGCCTCAGTGTAGGCGTTGTGGTCAGTCTCAATCAAAATTAAGTTGTTTGTCTCCGGGTGAATAACAAATTTCCTCGGGGTGCACTGGAGAGGAAAGGCCACCTGGTTGAAGACAGCCCCTAACTTCTCCAAAGCCAAAATTCTGCCAGACAGACAAGAAAAATAAGGAGTGGGCAAAAGACTGTAACAAAAGTGATTTCAAATTTTGATTAGTGTTTCCCCGTCATCTGTCTCCCACTACCCCTAAATTAACCAAATGTTTTTTTTTACTACATATTCCTTGGTTTAATTTTAGCTCAGGTTAAGCCTCAACTGTGTTTAGTGAGTGTTCATAAACGTACAAACGCCGGAGTAAAAGAGAGACAGATTGACAACTTATAATTTTAAGTGCAATAAAACATTTCAACAAACGCTGTGAGTAGTCAGATGGACTGCCAGCCTCCCTGCTGTCTGTCCTCCCACAAACCATTACGCACTGCTGCCTAAGTTACAACCACTTATCTAACTGAAGTGTGTATCCATACCGCAGTGTGTTGGTGGAGATGGCCACGATACCTTCTGGACATTGCTCAGAGGCAAAACCAGAGGCATACTCCAGGGTCTCATATGACAGAGGGGTCAGATGGAACCGAGACTGGTACGAGTAGCTGAGCCAGGAACGACTGGACATTGCCAGCACCTGTCAATAAGAGGAAAAAGATTACACTTTATAGCAACAGCAGGCAATTGTTGTCACAAAAATTCACAACAATTTATGGCGGAGTAGTTACATGGTTGTTTGATCTTTTAAATGACAAAGCAACAAGTTTTATGTTAAAATTCACACAGTTACATTCACATGTGGTGCGTTTTATGTGTGCTTATTTGTGGTGACAAAATATCAATATTGGAATATATTGTATAACCTTATCAATACATCAATGATAACAGGTTACCTGGCCCCAAACATTAATATGTGTATCTGAATTCTCGCTGGAGGTTGTTTGAAACAGAGCCAGCAACCTGTAAATGTGAAGACATGCCGTTTCCAGTTTTTCATGTAGCTCATAGCTATGTAGTGTAGCAGTACGCTAAAGTAGTTTTTCATTTATTGCCAAAATGAAAACATTAAATAATACAATTCCCCGAACAAAGGATGTTTTTTAAATAAAAACATACCTGGGTCTAGGTAGGAAAATAAAAAAATAAGTAATAAATTAAAGATCAATTAAAGTGCAGCGGGTAGAAAATACTGTAAGAATTTTCAATTTCACATTCAAACCGCTGAAATGAAGAACAAACGAGCGGAGAGATAGCACCACGTGACTCGATTTATTAACCTTGGACTGGGGTGTTAGATGAATTAACTCAAATTTGCTTGGGTAGGTCAAGCACAGTGAGGCGGGTCTGTGCTACATGCTAAACGGGGTTTTTGCAACATATGGGGCTTTTGATAATGCGCCAGAAGAAACAAGGATGGGCAAGTACTTCCGCTTTGCTTTATGGTAGTAACATTTTCGGTACTTTCAGTACACGTGTGTATTCGTACCCAACGCCCTGAACCGAGCAGTTTGGTACAAATACACGTACCGTTACACTCCTAGTTTTTACAGTTCTTTTTTGACAGAAGTGTGTTTTTCATCGAACACTTCACAGAAGTGTTCTGCTTTCTGCCTGCTCAGATTTCTGCCAGCTTGTATTGGAGCGTTGAGACACTGGACATGTACAGGCTGCAGTCAGTGTGGGTGAGTGTGTTAAAGAAGCACTGACTCTTTGCACATTACTGTGAAACTGATACTGATAGTGAAGAAATACACCACCACCACCACATACAGGTGTACTTTTTCCCCTTCACAGGTTGCGATCCCTTCTAAATGACTGTCTGCCCAGGTATGAAAACCCCAAGAGTTCAATGAAAATGCATGAGTCACGTACAGCTTCCTGTCCCTGCATCCTGACTCTGAAGAGTTTGACAGGTCGTGACCCCAGGTAGCGTGTTCTTGTGTCTGACAGGTCACCGGTTACCGGGTCCAAAACTGTCCTGAGCAGCACACCGTTCTGATAAAAGATATCAAACCACAAACAGACACACATGGGATTTGGTGAAATGCTTTAAAATGAAATATCACTGCAAACTGCCACAATGTGGGCTCAAAAATGTGAAATGTTGACAGACAACATCTTATTTTGATAGCAATTAACGTTTTAATTCCAAACTGTAGACGTGCTTCGAACTGAAGGTAATTTCTTGATTGAAGTTCTGGTTACACAAAACAAACTAGAGCAAATATTTTCACAAGAGAACATTGTGCAGTCATTGCTGGCAAAAGAATACTGTCCAGTTCTCTCTCAATCACCCATGAGACAACTAGTGGACCGCACCCCCCTAGTTGTCTGCAGAGGCATTGCAGGCATTGAATGCATTCTGTAAAGCAGTTACAACGAGCAAGTCATGACATTTAGTTCAATCGTAACATGTAAATTTAACTGTTAGATTTTAATATGTTTGAAATGCATTCAGGTAATAAAAAGAATACCTGAAGTCCTATGTTGAGGTAAAGGAATCCAATGGTTCCTTTTTCTCCAAGCTCGTCCTGTTTCTCGACCCCTCCCATCTCCACGATACACAGACTCTCAGGCTGTGCTGGCAAGGCCTGCATACTCAGTGGCTGCAGGCAGTCCTGAACATGATATAGATTTAGAGAGTTAACACTATTTCATCATAGAGAAGGTTCTCAAGATACAAAGCAATTTAGAAGGAGTAAAATTTTATGCTGCATTTTGTAGTTTACCCTTAAGGCTAGGTGTAACAGTTACAAAAACAAACACAGATAAAATAAACAACTTAGTTTTAGCTGATAGAGATTCCTTTCATTCAGAGGAACGAATACAAATGGTTACAAACTATTTCTTACTGTGTTCAGATAATATTTATTCATCTGCTAAATTACTTCGACAACAGAAACGATAAACTACAAAAGAAAACAAACCCTAAGACTATATTTCACTGACAAACTTGTGTGTCTGTTTATACCGAAGGGTCCAAGGAGATGATTCGAACAGTGTTGTCAACGAGTCCAACAGCCAGGAATCGAGAGCGTTGCTCACCAGGAGGGACGTTCGCCAAGCTCATGCAAACAACATCTGCAGACATCTCCTTTCGCTCTGTGTACTCATTGAGCTGACCAGACTAGAGAAAGGACAGGGAATGAGACAAAGTTTTATATAGCTCAGTCATCTCACCTCTCTCCTGAGAAAGATTTAGTTTTAATCTTATTTGGATTTATTATCATACTCTTCAGAAAAAAGGAGCTTTATCATCAAATCAGCCATCTTTTTTTTAACACAATGAGGCCAGTTCAATAAAATAATGATGACCAATGTCTAAAGCATGCACTATGAACTATCAAGCGCTGAGCTTGTATACATCAGAAACTTTCAAAAGGATGATCCATTTTTACACTAACCAATTTAAAACTGATTTACTTTTATTACAAAACAGAATCATCTTTTCACCTGGCTGTAATGCAAATACAGGCTAGTCAAAAACAGATATGTTGTCTGCCACAATATTTAATATTAACCTCAAAAATTGTTTAGAAGGTGGAAAATTTCTAAAGTATAAGCCCTTACCGGGTCCATCTCAAAGTAGACCAGCTCCCCTCCAGTGAGGGCGATAACCACCTGCCTCTGATTAACTGCACAGCGGACGATTGTTTTTTTACCAGGAGTCTTCCACTCATTCACACGCTTGTCTGCTCGGATGTGGCGGATGCCGTCTGGGTACACCTGTGTGAAGAAATAGGCAAAGAAGGACTGAAGACGGATGTTTTTTACCAATATGTTCATAATGAAACAGCCGCTTATTATTATTATTATTTCATGTATTATTTATTTAATTCTAATCTAGAGTCAGAAATATCTGAGTGCCATACAAAAGGTCTTAAAAGATCATCTGAATACCTTGAAGACATTACATAAGAGTTAAGTGGACCCAAAGTGATTTAGTAATGTGTCTTTCACACAGATTCAGAGGTGAGGCGGTGAGGGCATATCTAATAGCTAACAGCAACAAATTCCTAAAAAACTTCTGAAGCAGCAGCTATTCATTGGCTGATCTAAGAGACCATGAGGTGAAGACAGTTTGTCACAGAAGATAGAGCCAGACCAGTTGCAGCCTTGAAAACAATGAGCAAGGCAGTAAATTGGCATAAGATATTACAAGTAATTGTTTGGGTTCATCTCCAACATATTTGTAATGTGTCTTTAAGTATTACCAGCTAATTAAATAAATGTCATTTAACAAAACAACTTTTATACTCATTCTTAATTTGAAACAAACCAACTTAACACTTGTTCCTAAAAAGTAGAACATTAAGTAAAAACATATATATATATATATATACACATTTTTTACTAAATAAAAAAAATATAAAGGCAGTTTTCCCCATTATTTACAAAATCTGTGAAATAGTAATGAAATTAAATGGGCGGTGTGAGAAAAAACCGCGCTAAAGGTACATCTCACTCACCTGCACTAAAGCATCTTCCCCCAGCAACGAGCAGGAGAGAGTGGGCGTTGTTCCCA
This sequence comes from Echeneis naucrates, assembly GCF_900963305.1. Lineage (NCBI taxonomy): Eukaryota > Metazoa > Chordata > Actinopteri > Carangiformes > Echeneidae > Echeneis > Echeneis naucrates. The sequence continues at coordinate 4,389,024 of NC_042526.1, read as the reverse complement.
GAAACCCAGAATCTGTCACCTCCTCTACAGTCTCTCCGATGGACAGAACCAGAGTGGCATTGACGAAAGACACAATGATGTAGGCGTCAAACTCGTCTTCGGATTAAAGAGAAAACCATAAGACAAGCGAAAATTGATTAGAAAATTATGCTGATGGAAGCAGCTGAGTGTTTCGGCCACAGGTTAGACTTGAACACAGCCCAGTGCAGTTCAGGTTAAGACTTATTGGTATGTGCTGTACCAGGTGAGCCACTGAGTAGAAATGTGATGTCTTGCATAACCAAAAATAGCAATTGGAAACAATAAATCAACAAAAATTTGTAATAGAAATTGTTTTCTTTTACATTCATTCAATCTGTTTTCAACTTGTGGTTGAAACACACAAAGTTCTTAACATCTTCTTCAGACCTGGAAGGAAGGTAAGTAGTTCAGGTTGAGGGTTCACCTTCATTACCGCACTCACTTCCTTGACTTTTAAGTGTGTCTGTCAAAAAACAATCAGAATCTTTTTCCCACCAGATGATAGAAAAACTATCAGAAGGCAGAAAAGCAGACAAAGGAGGAGTTTAACCTGGCAATAAACTACTCCATGTCACAGCTGAAGTTGAACCAAACAAAACTGATGTAACTAAACTCTGTTTGCATAAGGTCTTACTAATGCTCAGTCAAACAGGAACATTTGAAAGTAGAGCAGCAGAAAACGCTTCCATTAAACGAGAATATACATCCTCAGCTTCCCATTCATATTATTGTATCAACCCGAAAATCCACCCTGATGAGCGTGAGTTACTTTCAGATAATTGTTTTGAATAAAACAGACCAACTTATTACTTTTTACCAGGGTCCTGATGAAATTTTTTTCAGAGAAAATCACTCAATCAATCACTGAGCATCGTCCTGAACTTAGTCCTCTATTCCCCTGTATGGCACACATGAACTTTCCCTCCCTTACCAACTCAGACCTGACTAATCTCTGCCAGGTGTGGTTGCACTGTGACAAAATGTAAAAAGCACCACTTCTTGGAAATGTACAACATGAGAAAAGGCATAAGAAAGAGCATATGCGGGGAAAAAAACTGAACATCCAAACATTTGTTTCCACACACAAACAAAAAGCACCATTTTCTCCAGGAAAGTGAGGTATTTGTCTGAAAGGCAAAAACATTCACCAATCTTTCCAATCAAATTTTGTGAAAAATTAACAGCGGTGTCTATAAAAGGAACATTGTTACCTTCAACATGTCTGCGCACGGTCCACACAGCATTGGGGTTACCGGGCAGCTCTGACACAGCCATCTCTGAAACCTGATTAAGACGAACAAAGTAGGAAGAGATTACATATTTCATCATGATATTTTAACAACTTGGCCCAAGAATGTATAATATATAAATATATATAAAAAAATAAATAAAAATAATCTAAAAAAATAACACTCCTGAGATCACATTATGTTAACTCTCTCTTTCTGATACCATGCAGACACAGATTACATTGTGAGTGATTTTAGAACTTAAAATTAGTCTACACAAAAAATTTAGAACTCCTTTTGTTCTTTGTTTGTTTACTTGGTTATAATACAAATATAAACTGACGCTAGAGGAAGATATGGACATCATCATTAGAGTAATGTTTCTGTATTCGTTAAGTAGCGCAAGAGTCAGAAAATCCCACACATATAACCAGTGATAATTTGTAAAGTTCACACGCAGAAAGTGACACAAATAGGTGAGAAAGTATAACATGAAAACAACAGATTCAATTTGTGCTGTGATCAGAGACATTTACATAATCTTCAACTCTTATTCAGAGAAGAGACATGAAAACACTCATCACTTTCACAGCCAGCAGAGTGTTTGTGTACCTGTATACGTATGTAAACGTGTCTGTGTATATACCTCCAGTCCGTGCCGTAGGACCCTCAGAGTTGACCTTGGTCCTCGTCCACAGGCCACATACAGCTGAGGTGTGTCTTCATTGGCCAAATCAGAGATCTAACAAAAACAGGATGAGAGTAAACAGTTAGCTGGTAAAAATGATTTTGTTCAAATCAAAATGAAATAAGACTTAGAGCACAATGTGAAAGACCACAATCTTTTTACTTTCCTGTAAATAAATGTGTAGCACACTTACTTGACAGGACATGATGGGTGATAAGTTCTCCTGTTCATCAACCAGCACCAAGTTTTTCAGGGGACGGGGCTGGAAAAAGAAGGTGTCTCCTTCTTCCAAAGGCATTGCAGATGAGAACTCTGGCTCATCATCATCATCACCCAAGTGAGCGATCTGGTACAGATAACTAAAGGGAAACAAGAAGAAATGCATGACTATAACAAGCAAGACAGAAAGACAGAAGAGAAACTGTTTAACAGAATTTACAAAAGAGTAAACAAGGCAACTCACGGACAGCCTTACACTTACTGATTTCCAAACTCTGACGAGACAAACAGGAAGCCTGTCTTCAGGACACACATAGCTGCTGCCACAGGGATCGTGTCAAAATACTTCAGCCTGATTTCTGTTACCTACAATACAACCCAGGCTTAGTAAAAACACAATGCTTTTCCTACAACAGCAATTTGGCTATGTGACTCTAGTAATATCTGTCAGAGAAGTTTTCAAAGGATGACTAGTGATAAAAAATAAATAAATAACGAGTTAGTCAGTATATACAGTTTCCATTTGTGCTCACCATTTCTTCGTCTGTTTCCAGAGTAACCTTAAAAATGTCTCCCTGCTCAGTTTGAGCCAGGAAGAAGAACATGGACTTGGTCTTGTGAGTAGCTGAACACACAAATATCATGCCACGCTCCGGGTCATCCAGATCATTCTGTAGGAAAAACGGGTAATTGGGATGAATGGAGGTGCACAAAGAGAGAAAATGACCCAACATGGAGTAATAAAATACATTTTGCTGTAAATGAAAATTCACATAAAAATCAAGAATCGTGTGGACTTTCAAATCATACTACACATCACAACTTGTTATATACTTGTATTATTATGTAGGCTCACCCTGCGTCGTGGGATGGGACAGCGAATGTCTGGCTGGTCTCCAAAATTCTTGTAAGTGATATAGTTTTCAGAGCAGATGAGAACTCCACTGGGCCCATCTGAACCACCAGGGACTAAACAGGAAGGAGCAATTAGTGAACCATGTTTTTTTTTTGGGACCAGTTTTACATTCAGTTTCTACTTACTACTTTTTCATATGTGGATTTTATGCTTGTGCTGAGATCAGAGATGTTGAAGCTTTCTCCAGAATAACTCAGAGAAGAGACATGACAAACTCATCATATCTGCAACACTTTGTTTGAAATTTTAGAACTTTGTCCATACAAATCCTGTATGAAAAATGTCCTTATTTCAAATAGCTCCCGCTAATGTCATAGACTGTCTTCTGCTGTGTACTTCACCATGTTCTTCCTATCTACAGTGAGTGACAGCTGCTTCTACTTCCTGCCAGCCCACTAATGCAGCAGCTGGAAAGTCATGTGCCTATTGTTGGAAACCTGATATGCACAACCACATGCATTAAATGCCTACCAGTGATGAGGAAATTTCCATGCTCCTCCAAAGCCTCACTGTACTTGCGGACCACATGATTCAAGCCGAGGTCCAGCTCATAAAAGGTCAGGGTCTGTTGTGTGTTGGCAGCAGCTTCTCCTGTTGGGTCATTGTCAGCTTCCTGGAAACATCAACGGGCAGTTTTAGAGACCTTCAAAGTCTTTCCATTATCAGGCATCAACTTTGAACTCTGTAGTAATTATACTTCACCTTGAAAACAGTAAATTAAGATAATCAGAAGGTGCTGAAATCAGAGGTTTTAACTGTGACAGAAGAGACCTGAGCAGCTCATCACATCTATAGTAGTGTGGTTTGTATAGCATTCAATGAGATTTTACACACTTCAAGTCATAACATCCAGTTTTCATTAACTCACTTCATAGTCCATCTCTAAGCAGGCAAACATGGGATTTTCAAAGCCAACATCGACGCCAACTACATGGTACACCAGTGTGTTTGCTTTATGGGCTTCAAGTGGAGATGAGATGGTCAATCTAGCAGCTGCATCCCGATTCAGAATATAAACCAGCTTCTGTTTCTCAATTGCTCCTAGAGAGAAGAACAATGACACACATCCAGAAGTCCTAAATTAATGAAAGCTTTAGTGTAAAAAATACATTATAGTAATACAATACTTATTTTTGCTGCGTCATTGTCAGATATTCCTGGAAACAGTCTAATCCCAATCCACTTCTCTGTACAATTAATTTCTCCTCTACTTGCTGATAAAGGGATCAACATCCAGAAATAAGAGCTTGGGGATGCCTGCTGTGTATCAGACTTGTAGGTCCAGCTAATGGTGGCTGGCTACATAAAATCTTGGTCTAACCAACATGGTACAATAATAAAATATTAATTACTACTTTCACCAACTAGATTTTTCCATGTAAATTACTAAAGGGAGCAACATAAAATTATTTTGTCAACTAATCATAGTAATAAGGTTTGGACTAGACATTATTTTGATTCTAAAAAGGGACATTTTAAACCATCTTCTATCACCAAACTTCTTACCCCATCTCTAGTCAGCAGACCAGCTGATGGTGTCATGGCTTGTGAAATAGGATTTATAATTAGGGCTTGAAGACACTAAAGACAGCTGTGATCTATCCGATATGAAGCAATTCTCATCTGGGTCTACTTCTCACAGCATAAGCAAATATGTTAATGCTTTCAGTGTTTCCTATGCATAGGCTCTTTTTGGACGTAGGCAGACCATTCAACCTGTGGAAAACATTGTCTTGATATGAATTCATACCTATCATAACAGCTCGGCCTTTTGGGTCAACGGCCAGAAATTGTCCAGGAACAATGCGACGACATCCACTCTTTCCAAACGTTTCCTGGTGGATCTTCTCAAACATGTTTTTCGATGGATGATATTCCAGAATAACAATACGACCACTGTCACTTCCCACAACAATGTAATCTACAAACAGAAATACATGGCATGCAAAGTTTGTCAGAGTAAAATCCCCACACTTTCCTTTAAAACCCAGCTATTTACCAGTATTTTTGAGGTATCAAAATCCACACCGAGCTCACCCCATCATTAAATGAGAGAAAATTAATTTTGAAGGTTGCTTTGAATAAATGCAATGTATACACGTACCTTTAGTTCCTCCAGTGAGTCTGAACGCCATCAGGGATCTTATGATGCCAAACACTTCCACTGTGAGCAGAGTGTGCACTTTTCCTGTGTTGGCATCTGGTCGCAATAGTTCCAAGATCTTTCCCCTTGAAACAACAATCTCTTGCATCTTGGTTCCTGCCAAAAGAGAACCAACTCAACGGTCAGCATATTTTGTTTGTCTGGCAGGCAGACAGATTAAAAGCACAGGTATTCAAGCTGAACATTAACAAAAAAAAAAACATCAAGCGTAAGCATGTGCTAGAGGGAAAGATAACATCCTGGGGTGGCTCACCTGAGAAGTTTCCATGGATGGCATGGGTGATGCCGGTGGCCCGCTGCAGGGTGAGGTTGTACAGAAACATGGCTCTCTTTCAGCAGCTTCCCCTTAAGACTTTTCAAGGGCAGCAAACAGGGCAAGTAGCCTCTCAAAACTATTGCAAAAAGAAAGGAGAGAATCAGCAAATAGACGATTGGAAACATCTACCTTTCTGAATTAAAATAATAATCCCAGTAAAATATGCCAAAAGCATAATCAAATTGAGAAGAAAGTAACACTGTGGAAGGAATAGCTGCTTTCAAAACTAACAAATTAAAAACAATAAGACTATATCAACTTACTGGCAGGTTAAATTAACAGTTGGACACAAAACGATGTAGTTTACATGCCTGCAAGTGCTGGCTATCGCTAACGTTAGCTAGTTCACTGCGCGTTAGCTTAGCAAGGGGCAAAATAACTTTCATTATTGACTTAGTTGAAGTTAAGATCCTGGGTTATATCTGCAATTACTAAAACGTCAGTTTTAATTCCTGTTTGAAAGCTTTGCAGGGAAAAAACAGCGGGCACATCTTGCTTTTAGCCAAAACGGCTTTGTATGTAAACTTGTATACAGCGGGCTAATAGAAGCCCATTCATACAAAGCGCCAATTTTTTTTTCCTGACGCATCCTGTTTTCTGTCTTATTAAGAGGCTACATCGTGCAGTTTTCACATACATACCGTGCCCGTTTAGTGGCGGACAAGCCAAAGATTTATGGAATTAAATATTTACCAGCTTTTTATTCAAGATGATTCAGATTTCAGGCGGATAAACTTCCATTTGCTCATTTACTTTTTCTGCAACCCAACGAAGAGCCGCCGTCCGGGGTCCTTCGTCACTCAAAATGACGTCATCAGAGGCGGTCGACACGATGCCTGATAGAACTTCTGCGCATGCGCCAGTAATGAAAACATCCAGCAGATGTCGACAAAGACCGGATTATTATTCAAAGCGTAACGCGTAACTCTTCTAAATTTCAGAGTAGATCTTTCCATTAATGGCTGTAAACGTCTTTTTTGTTTTATTTATTTTTTGCTGCTCTTCCCTTGTGTTTTACTTCGGATACCTCCATGCTGCGAAGCTCTCTCATGATTCAATAATTGCGGTGTAGGTTAATTTAGATCACGAATGTAATTGCGCCACAACACTGAAATTTAAATATGTAATTTTCTGTTTTCTGTTAAACAATTAGGGAACTGTTATTATATGTCAAAAGGTCTTTCTGTGCAAAAAATATATGAATACAAAAATGTAAAATCCAAAACACTAAACATCAGAGAACAGTTTTTCTGAATCCAACTGTGCATTTTTCTGTCCCACTGATCACTCAGCTTTGCTATTTAAAGTCTTTTCGTGGAGATGATTGTTGCACATTGAATGATTAAAATCTGGACCACCCAAGAAGAGATTTTTATTTTTTTTTTTAAGATAATAAGTTTGCCACCTCCCCCCTTTTGCCGATATGGTTGTATTCTCAGAGATGGAGGGAGTGTCAAAGGTCAAAGTCACAGGGCCACAGATATGTGTGAAAGCAAACTGTGATAAAATACATATAAAATCTAGGAGGCATGGAGAACATGTATAGTGTATCCTCGATTTATTTATTACTCTTAATATTTATATTACACTTTTGCTACTACTCACTCAATAATTTGTAAGTGAGGCAGTGGACCTGAGGGGTCAAGACCAGCTGACTGACTCATACTCAGGAACAAAAGTGAGAACCAATGCAAACAAAGGTGTTGGTCAGAAACAACAAGAAGTAAATCTCCCATTAGGCACACAGGAATGTAATTTCAGAGTAAAACAGTTCTTCAAAAGGAGTTGCTTCAGGTGGATTAAGTTTCATGCTCAATTTACAGCTGAGTAGACTAGAAAATGAAAACTGACCAAAACCATTTTTGCAAGAAATCTGGTGAGTAGTAGTGCCTCACACAGGTCAAAACATTATCCTGAAAATAATCAGGGCTCACAAAATATTTGTATGGAAGCATTTCAGAGGTTATCATGGTGATTTAACTCATTAAGAAGTGAACCACTGTGATGACCCTGAAAACCCTGAAAACCCATTTGCTTTACGAGCCCTAAATCTTGATTCAGAAGGATGAAGGATGGCGGTCTTTGACTTTTCACTCGTATAAATCATTCTAAGGGCATTCTAAGGGCAATATTTTGGTGGGGTTGTAGCTTGTTCACAAAACTCAATACAATAAAAATAAAGAAAGAAAGAAAGAAAGGGAACAAAACAACCTTACATTGAACGAGAAATTGTTAGCCTAATTTCTTTAAATTTAAATTACCTTCTGGCAGCAGGCCAAGGGTCCCAATGTGTAGGCTGAAGTGCTTCAGTTGCAACAGATGCAGCAGATGTGTGCATGTGTAATAGCACATATAGTATCTATTTGACATATATGGTGATGATATGTTGAATTTAATTACCACGTATACTACATTCACCAGGTTATTTCCAGGATATTTTCTCATTGGTATAGTTCATCTTGTTTATTCCTGTTGTATCTGCAGGTGGACAGAGTCCAGAAAAAAGTTGCTAATAATAAACATCTTCTGTGGCACCTTTAGATCCAAGAAATAGTCAAACTGTTCATTGATGAATTAAAGCGCTACAATGAAAAGAAATGCGTTCATTGAGGATTATCCACAACACAAATATGGTTCTTAGCAAATTTTGGATTTGTTATACAATTATGTGATATCTAAGTCATTCTGATGTGCATACTGTATGTAAAGTTTGTCGTCTTGGCTTTAGAGAAAGACAGAAGACATAAGAAGGGTCTGCTTCTTTCTGATCTCAGGTGGAAGCTGATGGAGGAGGTGTTTGATTTTGAAAAGGTGTAACAGGAAGTGTTAGCTCCATGCTAGTTAGCCTGACCGTCCCTCCCAGGAAGACGGCAGCCGACACCGCCTCCCGGTCCTCCAGCTCCTCCTGCCCGGCTGCTGAGGGCCGTCCCGGGGAAACAGTCCACGGTCTTCTCCTCTCACAGGACTCCTCTCCGTCCTGTCATTTTTATCCAGCGTTAGCAGGTCTTAGCCTCCCCTCAGCATCTGGTGCCCCCCGCGTCCACCATAGCTAGGCAGGAGAACAGCTAACGGTTTCTTTCTTCTTCAGTGTTTTTTCTTCTTTCTTTTCTTTTTTGGAGAAAGGGGGGGGGGGGGTGTCAATTCAAATGTGGATGCCTGCTCGGTTTTGTATCCAGACAGAGAGTGAGAGGAAAACAAACACACATTCAGATTCAGGGCAACGTGACTGCATTCCGTGAGAAGACGAGAGCCGCTAGATGCCCGAAACAAGCAGCTGCAGCCGGCAAGTCTGAGAAGGACCGGCGGCTGATTTCACCCAGAGATAGAAGAAGTGGAGCTGATAAGGTGAGCCTTTAAAAAACAAAAATAAACAAGCAAAAAAAAAAGCAAATGTTGTTATTGCAGCGGGTTGGTTTGTAGAGTGGCCTGTGTGGTGGTGGTGTTGTGGTGGCAGTGATGAAGAGCCCTCCTCCTCCTCCTCCTCCTGGTGTCGGAGGCCATCAGCTCCCTCTGCCCGGCTGGAGATCCACTGTTGTGGTTCGCCTGCCTGTTAATGCCCTGTCTTCTGTTCCTCTGTCCCCTACATCAGTTGACAAAGTTTGGACAAAGTGTCTTAATCAGTCCGTTATTTAGTCCCACATTTGTTATAGGAGGTTTTTCTTTTACAGATTTTTACATGGAGGGACGGCTTTGAAGCCAGATCTTGTTGGAGCTCTTAAAGCAATTTAAGTTTCTACTTATTGCATGCCAAACTTGTAATGAAGTAGATTTTTAGAAGATTCGAGTTTACAGACAATATGTGTTGTTATTCCACAAAATGTCAACTTTATTATTGTGACATTTTGATTCTATATGACTTGGCAAAAGCTTGGCATTTAGAAATCTTTTACCAAGTTTTTTTGTTTTTTTTTTTAGCTCTCTCCCTCCTGTCTCCATCTCTCCTCTCCTCCTTCCTCTTTCCTCTCCCAGTTACCTGCCCTCCCTCCAACTCCACATCTTCACTTTGGTCACTGTACACAATTTCTCAATTTATTTATACACTTGACACCCATCTGCCCTTCTTTCCACATCCACCCACTTCTTCTGTCCTCTTTGTCCTCTCACCCCCCCCATTCATCTGTGTGTCTTTCTCCTTTTCCCCCTCCATTGATTTGCCTGCTGGTGTTGCTAAGAGACGACAGCAGTCATAGTGCTGTGAAGGATGTAGTGAAAGAGGATATGCTCAGAGAAAGAGAAGATTTTAAATTGATTTTAATATTCTTTTTATTTTGATGTTTTGCTCTAATGGAAATAACATATAGGGGATTAGTGTTTCCTAAACATTCTAATATCAGTGCATTCATAAACAGGTAGAGTTTAGGCAGTTTGATATGATTCAGTCTTCCCATTTGATTTGGTACAGAGGTATCCATGCTACCTTGCAGTCCTGGGCCCAGTATCTAATCTGTATTTACTATACCAGATGGTGGAGACAGACAGTTATTGGTGGAAGATACTTCTGCAAAATACTCAGAAAAGATTTTGGCATGCATGGAAATTAGACTGATAGCCAACATGGAGTTTAAAAAATTTATTTTTCAACTGACTATAATAATTCAGTTTAACTTACTGATATACCAGAAAATAACAAAACCAACACTTTTATTTACTTTATTTATTAGATTGACTCAACTATATCACATGTTTCTACCCAATAACCTGATAATGAACAGTGATATTTACATCCACAAACCTGTAGCAGTGTAGGCACTCTAAACAAAACCACCACATATCATCAGATTGTATTCAAATTGGGTTAAATCCTTATTTGTAAATTCTGTCTAAAAGAAAGGGAAAGGGAAAAAACTGGTATGTATCATGTCAAACACAGTTTTAAGATAAACTGTTACATTAATATCTTTTCTAGTATTAGAAAAGCTCCTCTCTTATGTTCCTAATTCCTGGAAACCCAGAGGCTTAAATGTAAACAAGGCAACACAGACACAGGGTTAGAAAAATGTCATAACCTTCAACCTGATGCCCTAATTTAATCATGTCACTGTTAAAAGTAGATTGTCGTCTGGGTAAAATCAAAGATAGTAATCCTGAATATGCTCAAACTTTAGTATTTTGTTAGTTTGTTTAGTAATGTGGTTAGTGACATTTTAACAAAATCACTGTTATGACCCAACTTTTAAACAGTTCTATTAAACTCTATCTTATTGAATAGGCCCTGTGGCAATGAATGCATGAGGTGCCAAATACTATGTGAATCCACTGCATTGAGCACAATAACAAATTCCCCTTCTGGATTTTTCCTGGCTTTAGAAGAGGCGCTAATGCTGTTTCAACAAAGCAGGCCTGGGTTTGTAACAGTAGTCAGTTTAACATCAAAACCCTCTTTTATTCTAATTTTATTCCTGAATTGACACTGTGTTTTGGTGTCGCCTCACATAGCCCTGTCCTGTCACAGTCTTCAGCTTTTAGAGCCAATTTATGTCACATTAATGTTGGAGAGCAGACCCATTAATTTGTCTGACAGAATCTTGCCTTCTTTCACTTTATTTGGGGTTGTCAAAGGCACAAAGTTTGCCCTTTATTCTGCGTCCAGAGGGAACATTATCCATGTCTTGGCCTTTGAGCACTTCATCAATGCCGAACTTTTCTTCTCCTTCTCCTTCCTTTGTAACATTGTAATTAGTAAATCTGGAAATAATGGAAAAATTTTTATTTAGTTACATTTTAGTTTAGTTTAGTTAAAATTTTCTGCTATATAAGAAGGACCAGTAAAAACAGATATTAATTTATGGCTGTTCAACCCCAATTCTTTGCAGTCATTGACTTTCTGCAGCTGTGGTACACAAATTCAGAGTTGTACAACTCTGAAAAATATCAGCACGTATGGGGGGAAAAAATCATAGATGTAATCATGTACTCACATTCTCAACTCTGTATGTTAATATAATTTTGGATTTACACACTTTCAACCATAAACACATTCAAAGTTTGCCCCTGATAAAAGATTTTTGTTCAGACTGGAAAAACACAAAACTATTTGAAAGTAATGGAGAAATGCTACATATATTTGTTTGATAGTTCAAAAAGTGCTGTGTATGATAATTGCTGTCAAACCATCAGTCTTAAAGAACTGATCAAAAAGTAATGTGACAAAAATTTGGTTCATTTTGGAAGCATTTTCAAACATGAAATGGTAAATAGATACTGTGGAGGATGATTTATTATCAAACCATATAACCGTACAACCATTATTTGATCCAGTCAGAACAGCCTGCGACAATCGAACACACCATTAGTGAAGGACAGACATGGTTGCATTTCATATATCATTGGCAGTAAAATTTGAAGCGGCCTGCACATAAATGTGTCTCACCATAAAACACTGAAATGACACTAATGCAAAAATGACCTTGAGTATCTGAAAAAGCAACACTGATGGCAGAGTAGAAAACCTCTTTGATCATGTATGTTCTTCTGGTTTCCTGTACAACATCACTGCTATTTCGTCCTGTTCAAAACCTGTATATGCAATATCCTGATTTTTCCATCAGGGAAAACGTTCCTACAGAATTATGCTTTGACATTGGAACCTGATTATCTGTTTATCTGCACTCTATTAGAGAAAGTACAGGATAAAATAAATGGAGACATATGTACGTATGCTGAGGTCACTAATAGGATTCTTACCTTTAAACCATCTGTGTGCACACACACACACACACACACACACACACACAGTCTTCATTATACTCCTGCTTTATTCTGAGAATACTCAGAACAGATTTGAAATGTAAATCCACCTCTGTTGAATGCCATGAGTCGACTTAGGGTCTGTGACCAGCCAGGCACAGCAGTATCAGCAGCCAGTGAAATAACTGCTAATGTGTCAACTACAGAAATAAACGTATTTCACTTCTGAACATAAATTTACACATTCACAGCACAGTGGTTTTTAAATTAAATGCCAATTTGAATATAGTCCCAGAGTGATTTCAATTCACACTGTAGGTGCCACTGTTATACTGCTATATTGTTTTTTAAACTGTGAATTTAAGTGCCTATTTTGTAATTGCAGAGGCTTTAATTTGATGGTTTACTAAACCTAATTCTGACAAAACAAGGTTATTAGGCAGTCTAAACTAACCAGTTGCTACCAAAATGCACCATTGTTAAAGGTGGTGAACTGGGGCAAAAAATGAAAATACTAGTTTCTTTACTTGACAAGAGTAGTCAGCTGGTTGGGATGTTGTGATACATTTAACTTCTGCAGCTTCTGTTATTTCAGTATTGCATTTGGCAACATTGGGATTTCAAAATTTATTTCTGGAATCTCTCTAAGGGCCAAATCTGTGTAAAACCAGGCATTGACTGCAAATTCAGTGCTCAATGACCTGAAGAAATTGTATGATGTGCATCCAGTTTAAACACTACCTTGATGTAAAAGGCTTTCAGTGAAGTGAAATTTAAGGCCCTTTATAATAAAAGAGTGCCAGAGTTGGGTTTTTTTCCTTTCTTTTTTATAGAAAGAGAAATAGAAATCTCTCCAACCATCGCTTACACTGAAAAGAACAAACACACACATTATCCTGTTATTTTAAATGGCTTACAGTACCTCCATTTTACTCCCTCTCTCTCTCACACACACACACACAAATCCAGGCTCAATCCTATCATTGTAATCTACGTAACTTCCTCACATGTTTAAGCGCTTTACCCACACAGGTTTTTGAATCAACACTAAAACCCATCCAGTGCAGAACCAAAGGAAACTTTGTAGAGTACTGTACTCTTACTGATGCAGCTAGGAATAGTTTCAGGTTGACTTTTATTGGTATTAATCTCCATTGTATGCCACTGAATTGATGGTTATCCTGTTTTGCAGTTTATCTCTAATTATTTTTCCGATAGAAATCAACTGCCAAATGAGAAAACACAGCTAATGTCAGTCCATTTGTTTCCTTTTTGTTCTTCTAGTTGCTAATCAATTGCTACTGTTAGGACTAACAATTGTACAGTCATTGACGGATAACAGGGAAAGTAGGGGAGTACTATTTAAATCAAATCAATGCAAATTAAACCAATGAGCTATGTTTGATGTTACTGTGGCATATGAGATACATCAACAGACAGATTATAATTAAAAGGGAAAAATTAGCCCGAAGCTTCCTACAGTTTTAACTGCCCATCTCAACAGTCCCATAGAATTCCCTAGCAAGTACAGCTGGATCTTATACCTCACTACACACATTTTTAATATTTCCATCACTCTACTTAGTCTTATTGCATTAGAGAATTAATTTGGCATTTTGGGGAATTACACTTTTCCCTTTCTTGAAGTCAGATGAAAAGATCAGTGCCTCTCTCATCTTTTCAAAATGAAGCTGGAAGTCCACCTAGCTATCCATCTACCCAGAAAGTCTGCATACAGGAGTAAATGGCTGCCATTTTTTGGGAGCCAAAAAAGACCTGTATGGCACTGTGTGTAAAGCTCACTTAATTTCACTTAATATCCCATTTGTTTAATCTAGATATTGTTTTCTTTGGACATGAAAAAAGACTACGTTTCCCCTGCTCTCGGGTTTTATGATAAGCGAAGCTTAACTGTTCCCTGAAGTTTCCCCTCAATTCCAGATGATTTGCTGTAATTATTTGTTACATGACTCAGTTTGATTCTGTCAATCATCTCAATTTCTTCATGAAATATTTGGTTTTAAAAGCTTGTCGACAGAGTGACTTCTGGAAAAGCTGATCAGCCAACTGCTGATGCATTAGCCACAATGTGTTTTTTTTATGTTGTTTCATTTGCCTGTCCTTTGTTGTCAGGACTGTGAGGACTGAGTGCAGCTAAAGAGCTAATGGATGAACTGCCAGCGAACTAAGGGTATTTGTTATGGAACCAGTTGTGAAAGCTTGCTACATAACTGGTTGCGAACGTCTCTTTTGTAAACGTGTAAACGTGTCTTATAAAGGAGTTGTAAAAGTTCAACAGGAACAGTGTCATCAACTGGTTGTGGCGATTAGGGTGAAATTACAACTACAAAATGTAACTGTTTTTGTTAGGTTTACCTGACCTTTGTAGTGTAGTCAGTTTGCAGAGACTTGCGTATTTGAACTTAGTAGAACCAACTAGTTTTCTTGATTCCCTGTTTTGCATCATCTGCCTTTTGCTGTGCCTTTTTCAAGCAGACAGTATCAATTGAATTAGTTACTGTGATGTATGTTGTGAAGGTGCAAAGGAATGAAATGGGCTAAAAGCATCAAAAAACAATATTGAAATGAAGTTAATCTTCAGCTGCGCACTGAGACCAGACAACAAGGAAGCACTCAGCAAAACTCAGCGATTCCAGCACTTCCTGCCTGAGGGAGTCAATACCCAAATATCAGATTAAATTTCCCACCAGTCACATTTTGGTGTGCAGAATCCAAACCCAGCCTAGTAACATGATTCTAGTTCTGAAGGTAGACCCAGTGTTATTTTATCATTTGAAATCTACACCGGTGGAACTCAGAAGCCCCTTTCCAATGTTGTCTGATTAACACATCAGGAAAAGCCTCAACTAGGTTAACCTGTTACCTTGGGAGCAGACAGCATTTTAATAGAGCCACACAAATATAACTAGGTTAGCCTTTTCTGTCTCCTGTTTTCGTCTCCTTTGTTCACCTTTCCCCCTCCTTTTTGATGACACTGTCCCTGTCATTTTTGGTCCAGGGGGATTTTAAACTGGGTTAACATGCAGGTCATCCTATTGACGCACCCTCAAAACGTTTCTTTCTCTCAGTTTGCCTCCTTCCGCATGTATAACTCACAAAAGGAACAAGCTTAATTGCACAAGCAACATTCACATAATAAGTAGGGAAACACATGGCATCGAGGTGTCAGGCTGGTGTTTTGTTTTGCGGACAAAAAGCTTTGTATTTGTAAGATGGCAAATGCATTTGCCTCTAATCAAGAGTCGCATATCCATGGATGGGAACGCAAATGCAAAATGTAGGATTTGTTGATGGATAAATACCTGTGATCTGGCAGATGGCCTGTATGAGCAGAAACATTTGGACAGATTAATCCAAAAAATACACAGCAATATCTGCTCTGTCTCCATTCAGGTGCATTTCTGTATTCTGAGCCACTGCACCACTCGCTCTAACTGTGACACGTAGTTAGTGCCAACTATCTTTTTGTTCAATCTGACAGAATCTACCTCTGTGATTGTATTTTCACAGGTAGGCAGTTTTTTTATATTGAAATTTGCATGCATGCACGCTCTTACTGCAGTAACTAGGGCTGAAATTTGGCCCTGCCCTTTGCCTTTCCCCTCAGTCTGCATTTCTGCCATCAATAAAAGCTAAAAATTCATTTGGCAACAACTGTTGTCACTTGTGGCATCAGCTACAGCGCAGGAGGAGCAGTGCTTGTGTCTGTTTGCAGTGCAACCCAGCAAACTGGTTTGTCTGGTGCTTTTGTGTCACATTTTAACAAATGTTAGATAATTTAAGCAGTAGCTTGCTCAGGACTTACATGTATTCAGCATTTCCTGTTAATCCCTTTTGTATCTGTATGTCTTTAATCCAATGCATCATGGCACCTAGAGATGCAACAGTACAGTAAAAATAACAAACAAAATGCCAACATTATCATCAAAATCTTAATTATTATAAATTAAATTCATCCCATAATGTTACTTTTAGAAAATAAAGAACCCATTTGGGCTTTACAGAGCCACAAATTCAGGATAGCATTTTTCTTTACTGATGTGTCTTTGACTGTAGCTCTATACAGATTGAGCAGTCAGAGTGGTAGCATAAAAAAAAGAAAACAGAAAAATGCCACTTGTCATCATGATGATTGTCTGCAGGTAGCGGTAAAATCACTTGGAGTGACAGTCCCCACTATTCTCCCAAGTACCCCCTGATCAGAAGCAACTACTGGTTGTGTTCCTGCTACAAAGCATCTTGTGTTTTTTAATGTAATGCAGTGTAATATCAGACAGGTAGATTCAATATGTCACCATACTCAAAAGGGCACTTCCAGGATTAATTTAGGAGATGAATTGTGACTGGGACCACACCATCTGTTCAGTGTGAGAGGTTGTGCCAGCAGTGAAATATGAGTCACTTGGAAATTTTACATCTTTGTGGAAATATAACTTCAGGCTTTGTTGTGTTATTAACCGATGTGTCTGTGTGTGAGGGGGGACAGATGAAGTAATCAATTATCTTTATATCAGAACATAAATTATTCAGTAATCCGTCCTTGTCATATAACACACAGTGCTGGCATCTACCCAAGTCGGCCCCTGTGTGTTTGTTCCCTCCCTCCATTGTATGGGTGGCTGGAAGGTCGACGGAATAATCCATCACATCTGTTAAATGCTCATCTTTGGGCTTTGTTTTCTCAGGGTTATCGTATCCTCTTTAAACGTTTGAACATGCTTAGAGAGCTGACATAAATCTTTCGCTTCAATGCTGATCATCTTTGAAAATGTCCCATCCTGCAGCTGCTGATAGCAAGAGGTTGGCGTTGCAGTTGCTAACTTCTGTATCGGCTCCAGAATTGCTGTCATCACTGATTCCTTGAAGCTGACGGATCTGATCCGGTCTTATGACCAGATGACTTATGAGCGTATTCTCATGAGAAATCCTCTTGTCACTGATTTTCATGCTTTGCTCTACAATGTTTCCCCATTAAGCCGACTCCTCAAGAACAAGCTGCTGGCTCCTTTCCTAAAGTTTAAAAGAGTGAATTTCCTCTCTTTCTGTTTGTCTCTCTTACGTATGGAAGCACAGACAGCAGCGGTTCCCTGGGCTGCTGTCTTTCAAGTGTTCAGTTCATCTCATCTGTCTTCCTCTACCTCATCCCCTCGTCTCTTTTCTTCACCTCATCTCTCTGGGGAACTGGAAGAGCACCCAATGGAGACAGGAACAGGAAGAGGAAAGGGTTTCATCCTGCTTTCTGTTTAAACACTGTGGAGGCCAAGGCCTGGTTAATCAAGTTCCCCCACAAACCATTGGCCCTGAACCATTACCTGGCTCCACTTTAGAATTACTCATTAGTCTGATGTGTATTGAAATAACGACAGGGTGGCCATTATAGTCACACCCCATCTAGTTCACACATCGGGAAGTGTCCTTGCCCCCATAGTAACCGCTGTCTCTACACCCAAGCATCCAGTGTAAGTGTTTGCCACTCTCAAATTCGTGCAATGCTGCAACACCCAGAAGCTCCTTCCTCTAATGAAGACAAACATAAGAAAAGACTAAAGCTGTTACAGTTGACTCAGTCATTTGGTGTCAGGATAAGTTATTGCCATGGCAACACTGACAAGATATTTGAAGTACAATTGATGGTAATACACAAGATATCTGAAATGGCTTTCTGAGGATCCAAGAGGGTGTGAGATAAATTAAATCAGCACTTTATTGTAAAATAGTAACCAGTGCTCATGGTAAAGTCTCAGATTTTATTGGACCAAATGGGACAGATTGCTTTTATATATTAAACCCCCATTGCATATAAAACTTTCTCTGACCCAATTGTTTATCTAGCAATAATTGTTAAATGTAATAATGTGACTTCTGGGACATTTTTTTTTTCTCTGCTTATGGTATAACAAGATTATACCAGACATGACTCGATATATATTCCTTCACTGTTGTCATGGCTGAAATTGTTTTATAGGCTTGTCAGAGTGCTCTTAAAATAATACATTTGTTCTCTACATCACAAAATATTGTCAATTCTTCCAACAACTTATGCTCAGCTACATTCTGTCCCTGGCTGACACTGCTTCCAGCTCTCAGAGCTCATTCTTGAAAATATCTGTTTACTTTAAATGAGATAAATATATAGAAACATTGGATTGTTGTTTGGACAAAAATTTCCAGCATTGCAACCACTTTTAACTTAGTGGGTAACTCAGTTTTAACTGAAATAATAGGCGCATTAGGGCTGTGGCCCTGATTTAGAATATGACTGGGCCCAGGACCTGGTGACTTCTTGTCTGGGTCAGCTCGTGTCGGCAATAGAGAGAAATAATGACAATGAAAATATAGTTTGATATGTAAAGATTCTGGCTTTAGGTCTTTATAATACAATTGTGCTGTCTGCCATTTTTATTTGCTTGTAGCGCCAGTGGGTTTCATTCAGGTTTAAAAGACACAGGACAATATACCTGAAAGGAATGCAACAAAAATACCAAAGTTGGATCATGGGAATTGCACGAATAACCTTTTTTTAGCGCTTGCCTCAAAATGGGCATTAAAAATTAAAATTTTGGGCTCGTCTTTTCTTTAATCTAGCTATAATTACATCCAGAGGTAATGCTGTATGGCATAAGCACAGTTTTTAAATTTGTAAGGCCACCAGACTGTGAAGCAGTAATAGAATGTAATGACATATCAATTACAGTAGAATTAACACAATTGTCCTCAATGGGCTTGAGCTTTGCCGACTCTTTTTTGAGTACCTCCTGTTTGTTTTCCTCTCAACTTTTTGCCTGGTTTCACACAGTATGACTTCATTAAACACCTGATAGTTGTTTTCTGAATGTGTGTGTTTTATTATCTCCACTGTAGGCATTATTGTGTAAGCACGAAGGACAGATGAGCAGACTTCTTGCCATCTGTGTACATGGCAGATAAGAGATGGGCACACTTGTAATGATAATGTTGTTTACAGAGCATTGACGTGGATTACTTATGTTATCGCTACCAGGCCATCACATAGCATCCAGGCAGCCCTGTGGCTTATAGAGGACGACTACGGCTGTCTACGGCTGAATTCCAAATAATGTCATTTCTGTTGGCCTGTGTTTGGATGGATAGTCTCTGCAGCAGCGGCAGCTGGCAATGGGCCTCAGGATGGAGAACTCTCCTCCTGGTCCTCCCTTTTGTATTCCTCTCATCTCCCTCTCTCTCTTTGGGAGTGAAGCCTAATGGAAAGAAAAGGGAGGGAGGGGAGCAGAGGAAAGCCCAGAGACACTCGAAGGGGTAGCAGGGAGATGAGAGGGGAGAGAGACAAATGGTTGCTTCATCCTCTCTATGTCGCTAAAAATGAAGGAGCGACTTACAAATGCAGACTGGCCATCTGTGTACTTTCTTTGACCTCCCATGATAGTTGGATACCTGAAACTTTTGGATTGCTGTGAGTAATATGTAAATGGAGATGTCTAAGTAAAGCAACAGCATTGAGCTGAGCTAGATGGACGTGGCTCTTTAGTATAAGTGTATAAAGGAGAAGTTAGATCAGACATCCTAAATAAAAGAAAAGAAACCCGTAGGCCTGCTTTGATTACATGGATAAATATAGCGGATACCAATACCTTTGCAATCCATGGTTATTCAGTCAAACAGCTCTTCCATAAATTGTACCTTTACATTATTTACAATGATCAGTTTCAGTTTAGGCTGATGGAAATGTATTTAGTTATGTTTTATTATATTACTATTGATTGAAGTTAACTGTGGTGTTTTCTGTTTAAACTATTCCTTAAGCCTTTATATTCCTTCTCTTTAGAAAGTGTATTTCTAAACATCCAGGAATCCCGTTTTAGACCTAGTCATGGTTACTTAACTAGCCAAATAACAGGTCATCAGTTCTAGTCAGACAACCAGCCAGAGGCTTTTTTAGCTGATATCAGTCTTTTCTGAACTTCTAGATGGTACACTTCTGTTATACATCAGGAATAGTTCAAGTTTTCTCCCATACAACACAATGTTAATTTTCTAAATGATGGCCCCATCTACAGGAAAAAAAGACCAGAGGGCAGGTTTGAGTCACCCATCACTCATCCTCAGCATCAACTTCTCGTCCACTTATATTTGAATAACAACATGGAATGATAATCTTGAGGTTTTAAATCAGTGGTTTACAAACCAACTGGTCACATCTTGGTGGATTGCTGCTTGGCCTGGACCCTGTAATATCCCTGACTGCACGCTTGACTGACTGGCTAATCATAATTCCTCTACTGCTTAGCAAATTGCCATGTAAATTAGTTTGACATTGGTCATTGCACTTTCAAAATGAATTGGGAGAAAGAGACACAGCAGTAGACGGTCATCCAGACACCCAGACAGTCTGTTTGAGAAACCTTTTCTTCACACGATCATTTTACAAGCTAATATTAACAGTACACAGTAAAATCAAACACTAAATTAAAATGGAATAAAATGGCATGAAAGAAATACAACAATATTCTTAATTCTGTACATTGATCATAAGCGATTCAGCAATATACCAGGATCACCGTGTCCTGTTTATGTTTTTGTGACATCACATACAGTACACATTACATGCAGTCTAAGGATAAGTTTTTTAACCTAAATTTCCGTTGGACATAATTGATTTTAAGCACTAAATGTGCCAATTGCTTTACAGTCATATAATGTCACCTCAGGGATTTCACAGTCTCTGAAATATAATTTCTGCCAATGTAGCAGAACCACTCCTCAGCTGTGTGAACAGGCCAGTGTGAAAGCAAAAGAAACAATCAGTCCTGTTGCAATGTGTATTAAGGTCAGGCAGCCCTCACCTAAATGCATATAACAGAGCGAAATGCAGCAGTGGGGGCAGATTAAGGGGCAAGAGTGGAGTGAGTGTGAAAGAAAGTGTGTTTGTCACAGCAGGGGTTTGGATAAGAAGCTCAAAACTGAGGTGAGAAAAGAGGTGAAGGTATTGAGATGCAGGGAACAATCAAGGCTTAAATGGAAGGTAAAAGGGAAGGTATGACTAGTGTTTGATGGTGTGAGAGATCTTGGCATGAGATACATGTGTGAAAAAGTGGTAGTAGTGTGTGAAAGTGAGCAGTGCTGCAGCAAATGGTTAAGAAACTTGTGACAGACACAAGAGAGGTGCAGTCGTGGATCCAACTGAAAACCGAGGAGCCGAACATACAGATTTTTTTCTGTGATCTTCACTTTTAATGTGTGATCCCTGCAGCAGTATATTTTGCAAAAATAACCCCTGGCCACTTCACTGGTGCTTTTATTCAGCTGTGAAAGAAGAAATATTCAGTGCTCTGTAAGTGCACCCATTTTTTCCAGCGATTGGACAAATGCAATGCTATTCAGTTCAGACAGAGGCTGTAACGACTCATAAATAAAAAAAAAGAAAAGAAAAATTTGTATTTACTCAATAAAAAGTAACATCCTGCTACTTGAAAGTAATGACTTTGTGGTCAAGTGTATATCTGAATTAAAGAAGGGAGCAGGAAAAGTAAAAAACAAAAAACTGATGAATGAAAAAACAAGGCAAGGTGACGATTTATTAAAATGTATTATTATTATCCAACGAAAAAAGGATTTAACAAATAGTTTGTCAACAGTCTTTAAACACTCAGTGGACAACATCAAGATAATGTTTTTTTTTGTTTGTTTTTTTTAATTGTGTCCTCTGTTTTCAATGTTGCATTTTTAATTTCTACAAAGGGAAACCATTACCATTAGCACAAGCTGCCCAAAAGCTGTGTTCTGTTTTATATTTTGTTTCAAATACACAAATATTCCTCAGCAGTTCTGCCTGGTTAAAAGGTGACTTGTAGGGGTGTTGATGCCAGTAGAATTAATCGTTTTTGCAGCATTATCCCCATTTTGAGCAAGAACAGAAACACATAAGTTACATGCAACCAGTTTTATAATATTCTGCTTTTTGTGTGGGAAAAGCTCATACAACTGGAGAAATGTGCCAACTAAAGCAGTGAAGAAGACTGCCAGCTAGAAAACTATGTAAACAATGCAGTGTATGCATATATGCATATATGCTCCCCTAGTACTGCCTACCTCTCTATAACACCACCATGTACAGTTTTGGTATCTGTGATCTTTCTGAGCACAATAAATCAGAAATGGTACATAGCTGAAATCCACACTCCAGGCCAAAGACACTCCAAGTGGAACAGACAGTCAGATTTAATTTTGAAAAACCTTTCATCATAAATTTGCACATTAATTGGTATTTTTGCAGGAACTGATGTAACTCTTGATACTTTAATCTGCCAAATTCTAAATTATACCAGATTTTTAGCATCAACACGTTGGTGTGAAAACTCTTTGTTTACTTTAACTGTGTTTTAACATACCTGTAGAAAAGAACATAGCAGGACTTTGATATTAATATGTGTGCCCAATATGAAAAAGGTAGTGTGATTAGATTTTGGTGTGTCTTGCGGCATATATTTGCATATTTATGGGATAAATCTACTTGTCCTGTGAGCATATGTGTTCTTTTTCTGTGAAGGTCGTAGTGAGACATCAGCACGCTCCCAGTGCTTCTTGTTTCAATCAATACTTGTCTCCCTTCATGATGAAATCCTTTGTCTAGTGCTCAGTGTTGTGTAATTTGTCAGGATTTAGGATCCCTGTTTCCTCTCAGTAGTGCTGGCGCTGTTTGAAGTGAGCATAGTTTCAAAGTTGGACTGGAAGAGCCTGCTTTGAAAGTGTTTTCACCGGATAATCACCTGAAAAACTCTTTTCAGGCAAGGCAAGGCCAGCAGTTATGAAATATATAGGCAGGTTTAAGTCTGCTCTTCTGCTAACCCACGCAAGTGCCACTACCTTTTAATTATATTGTATTGTGATGTATCAAGTTAAAATACAAAACTATGAATCACAAGGAAAAGTGCTTACATGGAATTTCTTCCCACCATTGTAATTTAAGCTACATAATAATATTTCACCATGCTGTGTGCTGGGGAATATTCTATGCCGCATTTATATATTGTGTAGATGATGGAAACTTACTGGTGGGAGATGGACCATCACAGCATCTCATCATTGCTTTGCATTAAGTTTAAAAATCTATGTATTACAGCTTGAATCAGTTTTAGTAAACTCTTATTCTGTGAGTTTCATTTGAAATATATACGGCTCAAATCCAATGAAGTGAAAAACTTTAAATGGTACAAAGATGACACAGATTTCTTAAAGTTAAGCAACTGTAACTTCTAGCTTTCCTGTGTCATTGAAAGTTCATGCAGCCTTAAAAGGTAATAGAAACAATGCCTGCAGCAGGCCAACAAGCATAACCCCCTGTCTCTACAGTGCTGGAAAAAACTGCAGTATCTAATCCATTATTGGGACAACACTACTGCAGGAAGTCGAGCTGTATGTAAGGTGAGAAAAAAGCAAGTAATAAAGGAAGAGGAATGGAAGAGCAGCATGGGCTCCGCCCCGTGGAGCTAGTTTGTGACAAACTGAACTAAAGGTGAAAGTAAAACAAGCTGCAAATGCAACTTTGTCAGAACTTGTGCAGCTCTGTGAGGATAAAGTTAATCAGCAATGCTTCATTTCTGCTGTAGAAAGAAAAAGGTGAGCATCTGAATTAAATGTTGGATTGAACATGCTTAAACTATTTATTAAATATTAGTATATAATAGAATATTATATCATTATATATTATTTACGCTTCAAGGCAAATTCACTGAGAAAATACAGCTTGTAATTACACCAACCTGAAAATGAATGTGCTCTAAAACCTGCTGGTAATACATTTGGGACGGACAAACACAGTGGTGATGTGCCTATTTTAACAAGAGTTTATTCAGCTGTATAAAATTTTCCCAGCATTAGAAACTCATTAATTGCAAAAACAAGGACAGGCTATTATGGGATGGGTCGGTGCTTCATAGATTAATTCATTAATTCAAACATAGATCATCTTTTAATGGCCCACTGTTCCTCTGTCAAGCTGTAAATTATGGTTCAGAGATTGTGACAGCCGTAGATGAAACATCTGTTATGGCAGTGGTGGTACGGTGTTGCGTTACACCAACAGGTTTCTGGGTTTGAACTTGGGGCCCGAGGCTCTTCACTGTGGAGTTTGCATGTTCTCCATGTGCCTGTGTGGGTTGCCTCGGGGTAAGTCACCCATGCCGTCTGCGCTGCATGGAAAAATGGTCAAGATAATGGATGGAAATGAAAGCCCAGAGGGTTATAACTCTTTTCACGTTTGAGCATGCCTGGATGTGTCTGTGTGAACTGATTTCAGGAGTTAGTTACTTTGTCAACTAGCTGAACAGGTAGTGCATTGTGTTTGATGAAAACCTGCTGAATGAGCAGCAAGACGACTGAAATTTGTCTGCTGCATATCCAGCAATACTGAAGGACACTAAAATGGGCTGAGGCGTTGATAACGACGCAGTTGACCAGTTACATAAAAAATAGATTGGTGCAGTTTTTAAAAAAGTAGAGTTTTTAAAAATAAGGAGTCGGTTTCTGTTGGCTGCAACTTGCACATCATCCCAAACAATGGGACTGTAATGCCCTTGGGAATAGTGATTTCTCAGCACCATAGAAAATCTGCACTGCAATGATAGTTTACTATTGTTGAGCAGCCAGGTCTCATTATTTTTATATGGACATTTTAGTATGTGTAAATGTAAAGTTGACAGTAAAAACCAACTCATGCTAAATTATGTGTACTGATCTGCATGCCTTGCCACATTTCCTCCAAATGTTATTAAATAGGATCTTTAGCTTGTTGAATTATTATGCTACCTTGTCAGCACTATGACATGCATGTTACCCTTTTGTAATTTTCTGCATGTTAAAACGGGCACCGGCAGGCACCGAGTTGAGCATTTTGGCACTGGCTTGTTAAAGAACTATCTGTTCTCACGGTATGCCTATTCTCTGCTTTTCAGTTCAAGTGCTGCGTCTGCAAGACAAAATTTAACTACTTAGGATTTCATTGTTCAGCAGCACTTTGAAAATCTACTACTATCAGTTCATAGTCTTTTTGCAGTCATGTTCAACTCGCTAATGATTTTATTCATTATATTGCTCAGTCTGGCTACAATCCATATCCTGCCTTATCCATGCACCTTAGCTTGATGGGACTATATTATGGCCTCATCATTAATGCTACAGATTCCTCTATATAATAAGAGAATAGCAGAAGAAAAGTGAGGCGTGTCGCAGTGATGAAGTCTCAGTCAGTTCATGGTTTGATTCGGGAATGTGTGGCCTCCCTGGCAGCGTGCTGAGTGTTAATCACTCTTCAATAGTTAATTCACACATTTACTCTCTCTGTCTGTCTCAAAATTACACATTACACACACACACACACACACACACACCAAAACATGCTTATATGACACAAACACCCTCACACAGTATTACCGACTCATACACAAACAGTCATGCATTACCCTTTTGAATTCCTCCAGCAGAAAGATGTCTGACATTTTTAATTGGCCACTGGGGAGCTATTGGATTGTATCTGTCTCTCTCTCTTTCTCTCCGTCCCTTTCTGAGCCCCCCTCAACATACAGCATGCTTTGAGCTGCCCCTCCCTCAGTTGGAATGCTTATTAGATGCTAGACTTGCTGAAAAACAATTTCTCATTCAAACTTTTGGAATATTTTATTAGTAAATAATTTTGGTTCTACCAGCTGTCCTAGACCTGACATCAATCATTACACGAACAGATCAGACTTCTGGTGTTTTGATATTATCTCATGTTAGGTAATGAATTTAATTTGTCTTACTCTTGAATAATGAAAGGATGCACAGCTTTGCTCAACAGTGGCCAGTCATTGTAAATATAAATCAACCATTTACCACATTTCCTGTTTATGATGCTAAGGATGGTTCCAGAAACAAAATGGATAATGATAAGAAAATATGACTTCTCAGTCAATAACCAAGTCTTTAATTAATGTCAATAGTTCAAAGGGCAGTGTTATTTTGAATCGAATGACTGTGCCCTTGACCTCTGTTAGAGGATGCTTATACTGTATGTCCTTGGCACTTTTAATTTGCCATGCTGGGAGCATAATGCTCCTTGAAAAAAAGAAAGGGGAAAAAAAAAAGTTATTCTTCAGTATGCAAATTCCCATCTGGTGTGATTACCTACGACTGTCAGTTTCTGAGACCTCTGGGAAACCAAGTGCTGACACCAATGTAAAAAAAGTTTCCAACTACCTTGTTCACCTCTAAAAATCCGAGTGTCCATAATTACACACTCATAATTTGCAGCTAAACGTAATTAGAAATTCTAATTATAGGAAGTTTCCCCAAAAGTGTTAAGTTCAGAAATGTCACTTTGCACAAAATTATGCAAAGTGAATCCAGAAAAATCATAGTTTTTAACCATAAAGTAATCCAGTGTATGGCTAAGTAAAAACAGAAATGTATGATATTATCATAACACACTGGTAATTCTAGGTAATTCAAAATTTAAGATGTTTAACAAGAATTTAGCTCCAATACCTATATGGTGGAATCACTAAGGAATAACAGACCTGGAGGCCATAGATGGTTGAACGTTTATGTCATTGCAGTGGAAGCAAATGTGTCACCCTGAATACAAATAAGGTTTAGCATTCACTGTCCTTTCACTGACTACTTCCATCGCCGCTGTTTACCATGTTTGTTTTTGTCATGTGACTCCTGCCTGCACGCAATTGTGACAGTTGTCTGTCGAGAGTAACAGAAAAGTTGCTTGGAATTCCGATACAGGTCGCATAGCTTCTCAGACTGAGGCCTCGTTTCAAAATATCTGATTTGTATGTGATTTAGACCAACATATTAAAGTGGCCCCAATCTGATTATCAAAAATCAGATTGCATGTGATTTGTGTTGTCACGCTGACATTAAACAGCCAGATCTGGGTCACATAGGAGGGAACAAAATCATTCGGGCCATTTGTGTCTGCTCTGTGAACACAGCGCTAGTGTGTATTTCAGAAGCTCTTGATGTAGAAATAAAGTGCTGTCTGTATGTGTGAATAGATGAATTAAGGTTCTATTATAATTCACTCAGTGAGATCAATAAGACCAGAAAAGTGCCACATAAGTACAGCTCATTCACCGCATGAAAAATGCACTCAGTGAAAAGAGTTTACTCGATAAATCTACACAAACTTTCACAGTTCCCTACAAAAAGCCTGCCATCACAGTTATCTTCATCAAGTTGCTGTTGATATTGTAATATATTGATATTTCAGTTACATGTTTGTAGTTGAAGTTGGTTGCAGGTGGTGATCTGTTAGGCCACATTAGGAGGCAGGCAGATTATTAATCAAGTCATCTTAACAAAATGCCAATAAGGGACAACAGCTACAGCCTTGGTGTGCAAAGGTATTCTTATGACAGTGTCAACTAAAATTGGGGATATTGCTCGCAATGGATGGCATTTGATTTAAAACATGGGATATTTGACATTTAGAAACCCGCTTGCTATTGCCTATGTAGTCTGCATGTCTTACAGCAGGACCTTTTTTCAGGTCAGGACACTTTATTCTGAAGTGATCTCTTGCCATTGGACCCAGGCTCTTCTAATTATAGTCGTGCTGACAGTACTAAACCAGGAACTTGCAGAGCTTCGAGTTATTCGAAATGTTGCTGCTGCCGCCAGGGCAGAGACAGAAATCAGAGAACATATAATACGCATCTTATTTGACCCATAATGACGTCTTTTGTTAGCTTCGGTTTATGTCACAGCTCTGTGAAGATTTCAATGGATTAGTTTGTTCAGAGATTTCAGACTGCCTGTGATTTTACACTTAAGCTCCTCATCCGACTGACTATATTTAATACTTAACGTAAAACCATCTTTATTTTAAGAATGGAGGCTCAAAACTAAGAAAATCACAACACAAAGCCTTAACAGAAAATAAAACAACTAACTTCCCTCTTATGGATATCTGTTATTTTTTAATTTGCTATTTTCAGAATGTTCTTTTTGCATTTTGCTTTTTTATAGTATGACAATATTCATATTTATTAGTGCCATATATTTGCATGGTGTTATTATTCCTTCTATAACTGTATTATATCTGTATATCAATACAAATGATAATCATTATCATAATTTTACTTATTGTACTTTTGTTAAAGGTGTCTTTAACCTTTTCAGCCTTCCCTTGTAAAAACCACTTTGCAATGACGGTATTAATAATAAATAATAAAAGAGCACATACCGTGCCTTTTGTTTAAGATATAGCCACTTAAACAAACAAGCAATCTAAATAGGCTGATAAGTCATACTTTAGATGATCCATACTGGCTGTTTGTTGAGGAGCTGTCAAAGTCCATGCCAAAAACCAATAAACTCAATTTTAAATATAACTGCATTGCTAGTTCAGAGGAATTCCAACTTTCCTGTCACACTCTACTTTTGAAGCCAATAAATAAATAACTTGCCCTTAACTAATAAATTATTCAAATGAAAAACTTGAAATAAATTTGAAATAAAACTAAACATGGAAAGTTAAGCTGCTAAGACAAATCTCACCCTTTTTATAAATAGCAGCAGCCTCATCGTGCTGAATCATTTCAATGTATTTTAATCACATAAATCTGCAGTCAAAATCGACTTGTTCTTTAGCATTTTCACCTCGGTTCTTAAAGCTTGCACACTGTCTCACCGTTACAGTGATCCAGTTATTTCCCTGCAGCAGGAACGATCAGTTAGTGGTGGAAATGACTAAAAACATTTCAGATGGGTTGTCATTGTTTCATCAGTCGCAAGTAAAAACTAAAAAAGTAAAACAAAAACAAAAACAAAATGTTAATGTGGTGCTTTGGAAACAGTATGGTATATTTTAATGGCTTGACTTTGGTATGATGCAATTAACTGAAGGCTGCAATGAAAATATAATCTCGTTCCATAAGATACAGATAGTGGGTTTCCATGGCTACAGCCCAATCGCAGTGTGAGGCTTTGTGCTCACAGTTTTTAGAAATGGAGACACTTGAATTTGGTGATAAATAAGCCATTATCTTCTTTTCAAACTGGCTGCTTTTTGTGTGTGGGATTATTTTCTCGTGGTCCCATATTTCATTTCATGTTTTCAGTTTTCTTTATTGTGATGCTTGAGGCTAGCCCTGGCTGTCTCTCTCTCTCTCTCTCTGTGTGTTTCAGGATGCCGAGTAGCATCAAAATCAGAGAAGTGAAATACATTGAAACAAAAGACTTGCATTGTTGTGGAAGTTGTTTCCACAACAGAAGAGGAGGCTTGTTGAAGGCAGCCCCTATAAATGTGAATAAAGTTCAGAGGTCATCAGCGGTTCACCCACCAACACCAAACTATAACTTCATCAGCGTCAGCTGGTGTGTTGATGCAGATGTTACCAGAGGTCAGCCATCACCGCTTCATCAGAACACATTTTCTTTGTCTTAAGAATATTATGAATATTATATATTCTTAAGACAATAAAAAATATTCCACATTTGCATTTTATAATAAAATGGTGACTAACCCAGAGACTCAAGCAATGTTTAAAAACAGTGAAACACTGAAACTAGTTTTGAATCAACTATACCTTTTTTTGAAGTTGCAGAGCATCAGTGTATTCTGAAACATTTTATGCAGCTGCAGCTCTGTTGCTGCTTAATCAATAATGATGAGAGAGAGAGAGAGACAGAGAAAAAGAAAGAGGGTGCAGGTAAAGACCAAAAAGACAAAATGAGTAGACAAATCACATTAAACTAAAACTGTCCTTCATGACCTATGTCTGTAATTTATGATGATGGGGATTGTGCCCTCTCTTGTATGATGCATTGCTACTGATGAATGCCAAACAGACAGGATACAAAGACCAAAGGGAGGGAGGGAGAGAACAGGCATATCAGGCACCTGTAACAACAAGTGACTGCAGTTTTTTGTCTCTTACTTACAGCCATGATTAAAATAAAAGGGAGGGAGAAGTAGGCGGGGCCCAGTGACCAGACAGACAATAAGCTATAGGTTGTGGAAACAAACCTGAAAACAGTGCAGTGAAAGATGTGGCGTGTTTGAACCTCGAAAAGGTCAATAAGATCAGCTGTTATGAGCTGATGCTTCTTCTGTGGATGGCAGCAGGGAGGGAAAACAGCTGGAGAGAGAAGGATGAGTGCAGTGGAAGATGTGTCATGCTGGGCGTTTTCTACCTGTAATGCTGACAATGATCTTTCTTTGCCGCCAGCACAACTCATGTTTTAAAGATTGGTACCAATTGGCGTCACAATTGGAGAGATAAAAAGTAAAAAGTGGGTGTAGAAACAGCTGTGAATAAAAGATATTTCTACAGCAGAATTTTGACGATCCTGTATTTAAACTGACGCTGAGAGGAGAATTAAAAGGCAGGGAATGGGATTACTGACAAGACTTGACTTGTCCAGACAGGTTAATGGCATCTTGGCCACGATGTGCTTAGTAACAGCAGCAGTTAAAGGGAGTCATTCAAGTAACTAAAGGTAATAATCAAACCTGGATGTGAAATCACACTGATCTTCTAGTATATATTATGTGTTCACATACAAGGCATTCAGATTATGCTAAATTATTTATTATTTTGTCACTAATGAATATGAAATGTTTCAATGGCTGCAAGAAAATATGAAAAAGTCTAAGGTCTCTGAATGCCTCATACACAGGAACTGACTCACTTTTATTCCTGAAATGCAGTTCACATTTTATTTAAAGCTTGGATGGCTGCTCTCTGGCTCATAAAATACTTCAGTCTTTTGCTGAGGGTATTTGTTGGTTATCAGCCTTGTATTCTATGTCTCTGAAGACATATAACAGATACACAACTGCACAGTCATTTCCAATAATCAGAGACAACATTTACTGAAGTTATCACAGCAACTGTCAAAATAGTGGAAATTTTGTTGGTGATATTGAAAAGTAAAGCACAAGGAACATACAATTTTCCATGTTTGTTAAACCACTACATCGCCTTGCCAGATGTTGTTGTTTTGTGCTGCAGCAAAAGTTGAACCCGGTTCAACTTTTTGTTTTTTTCCTCAGAGCCCCCCTGCTGCATTGCTGGACCAGCCTCATTCAAATGATTCAGAGGGTTGCATTTTTTCATTTCATGCAGGGCTAAAGTCGATCAGAGTGCATCCTTTGTCTTGTTGAACAATGATGGAACTTTGTGGCCCAGTGAAATAATCCATATTGAGGTTTGGAAACAGGCAGATTTATCTTGGTTCTATACGTCTCATTGGATTGTTGTCTTGAAGAAAACTGTAACATTTGGGCATGTGTATCCGTATGTATATATTTAAATGGAGGAGGATGCTGCAAATGATTGCCAGTATACTCACTGTTTCAATAACGCACCCTTAATTATGCTTGTTTACTATCTTTTTCGTGGGCCATAGACCCGGAATAGAAAGATTGCTTTCAAAGTGCAGGTTTTCAGCATTAGTAATAATGATGTGGTGCTCACTATTCAGCAGCAGGTCACATCAGGTCGAGTTAAACTGCTGCTCGGACTGTCAGAACTGTCTAAAACATACATGGCCTGCACTTTGTACCAGTAAGTGCCTGCTTGCATGGGGATAGCACTTCAGTTAAGCCATTGTTTTGTTCAGTCATTAGACAGCCTCACCTGCAGAATAAAGAGGAGGTGAGACTGAAAAGGCTGAGGGCGTAATATACCAGAGCTCTCAGTAGGAGGCAGAGTGAAAAGCCACATGCTATTATCCTGGAAAGGGGGCTGATAGGAGGCGATTGGCTGACACCAAAACTCTGAAGGCCTGATGACTTCATAGGCCACTGTTGAAGCCAATGATTGTATTACCAAACATAAAGGCATATACACCTACATTTTGCACCTAGTCGAGGATAGATTTTCTTGCGTAGTTTTATCAGTTAATCATCATTGACACCATGTAATGATGTGTGCTTGTCCCAGCCCATTTAATGATGTGGTTTTCTTTGTCTGTACAAACTGTACATTGACACTTACACGGATTCTCCTCAAGCTCTCCACGCTCTCTTTTCAGCAACTTTTTTACTATTTCCACTATTCTTTACATGCTACTAAGATCAGCTAGTTACTTTAGCCTAGCGGCGGCTTCTATCGCTCACAGCCCACGTGTTGATTCATTTTATGACTTCCAATCTACGCAAACCATAGTGGCGAACCGTTCACATAGATCCGTGTGCTCCAGAATACAGAGTGGGGACTACAAACAGGACTGTCTCGCAGCATTTCAACATGTAGTAATTTCTTTTAAATCAAAGATTGGTTAAACACAAAAACAACAAAACATAAAATGCTGAATGCTGGAGGCAACAAGGCGACTCCTTGTGCACCTAACACAGACAGTGAAATCAGCAAAAATAAAAAACATGGGGAAGGTGACCGATGATGTAAAGGGGATTGGTCCTGTTAAAAGTGGCCTGAAGTCAATACAGGCAGTGGACATGTCCAAAGGCAGAGCAATGTAAAAAAACTGGACAGAATACAAAACACAGCAGTCAAGCTCAGATTCTGGCAGGCGATGTCTCAGAAGTAATAAAAAAATTGATTTAGATTATGTTTATCAAAGATTGTTTACTCATAACATTGATCGCTGTGCAGGACAGAGCATTTGTTCAATGAAAACCTGACAAGATGAATAATTTAACAAAGATTACTCTCAAGGATGTTATGGATAACATGAGGAATACATTGGAAAATACTGACAGCTGTTTCCATTTACAACTGCTGTAGTCAACAGTTATCTGCATTTGTTCTTTGCTCTCTCAAAAATGAATAATGAACAGAAAGAATGCTCTTGCTTTAATTGGGAGCGTTTCTCATTAAACCAAAGGGGCAGAGGTGAGCTTCATGTTCAAAATAATTGTGTCTTCGCTTCAATGACAAATAGAAGAAACACTAAAAAGCCATTACACAGCATTTAAAATAAGAAATGATTTCCTCAAGTGTATTTTGTGTGGAAAACAAATTGAAAAGCTGTGGAAAGGCATTCCCCATATTGGGAAAACTACAGTTATGTCATGTTATGTTTGTGTATATCTCCATGTTGTGTGTCCCTGAACTTTGACACCCATTGATTGTCATCTGTAAAATTATGGCCAACCACAGTGTTTGAGACGCTCTGTTGTGGAAATATCTTGTATGAAGCAAATATAGACATTGGCGATAAAAAGAAAGAAACATTTCAACTTAAAGAAAGCAAAGTGTGTTCCAGTTGTCAAGTGTTGATTAGATGGGTCAAGGCTGGGGACTCTGTGGCTTGTGTTGTCATCAACAACCCTGAATGGCTTGCTTGCTGCCATGGCAATGTGTCAAAAATAGTGTGGTGGAAGATAATTGTTCATCGCTGGGTGGGTGGAGAGGTTGGAATCAAGAAAGTGAGGCAGATCGTCTCCACAGTGTAAGGGTTTGTCTGCCTTTTTTCAGGCAAAAGAGTTTTTCCCTGATTACAACTGCAGTAACGTTTTGTGCTGTTCAAATAGTGTGGGAGGGTCAAACGGGGTCCTACAAGCAGAGCTGTGAAGACAGATTATTTTAGTTTAATTAACTGTTTCTTTAGTATACGGAGGAATTCTATGTCAAAGGCATCAGTGCCTTTGGATGTTGTGTTGCAGGCATGCTAACCAGTTAGCCCCAGCCCATTTTTTACAATTATGGCATGGTATGATATAAAGTAGTTTGAACTCCTTAACCTTCTGATATTAGTCTGTCATCAAAATCACAATGTGTAACTTTCTTATTGTATATTTGAATAGAGGTAAAATGAGCTACTGCGTAAGTGAAGTATTGTTCTGCTGCAGCTCCAGCCTACAAATTATGATCATCTAGACGTGAAGGGATGTGTTAGAGAATCCACTAAAAGTCACATCGGTCACAAAAATTATAAATTGTAGAGTGTGCAATGATGTGATCAGCTAGTAGTAAGTAAGCAAGGGTTTATATATGTAGTACTCATTTCAAGTCGGGCACTGGAGGGCAGGAAGTTATCTACGGAAGCAACAATTCAGAGATCTACTGAAGGCCTTCCCCATGTACAGTGTGATAGCCAATAACTAAGATTTTATTTTAACTCTAAATCCTGCTGGCAGCAAATGGAGAGAGGCCAACACTGTGGGGAGAAAGCAGGCTGCAGCACATTTGGAATTACTAACTTGTCTAAACTGAAACATTTTGATGATGTAAAATCACGCAACTTGGCGACGTTTTTATTGTGTGTTTAATTTATAGCTCCCACACCTTCATAATCATCTGGTACAGTGGTAATAAACAGAGCAGATACCTAGCCTAAGAGGAGCTTGCCATGGGGAGGCTTGCTCCTGTTTAGTATTCAGCCCGACTCTTTCAATCTGTGTCCTGTCAGTCTCCTTCGGTATTTCTTATTCAGCATAGTGACATTTTGAAATTTATTCTGCACCAATCAACAAACACACAACAGGGTGGAGAAGAAGTTAGTTCCATGTTCGCCTCTTTCCCTCATGATGGACAGTCTGAAAGACGAAGTGAGCAGAAGGAGCAGAGATGAATACACGGGAAATATGGATGAAGAAAAATGCGAGTGAAAGAACAGGAAAAAAGGCAAACTGAGGGAAGAGAGGAAGTAACGAGAATTAAAAAGACAGGAAGATCAAAGAGGAGAGCGAGAGAGGGAGGTATGTGGTCAATGTGGTCAATGAGGCTAATGGTAGTAAAGCATGGTCTCCTCTTTCTCTTTCTTTTTCTTCAGGTTTTTCTGCAGAAGAAGAACCCAGACAGCAGCACGGCTGGACACCTAAGACACAAACACACGTGATTACACTTTTTACACCTTTACTGGGAGCAGTGACTCAGGCTTTGGGGGCCGAGGAAACCCCCTAACACAGCAAAAATGAGCTGCAGTATAAAGTCAGTAGTCTGACATGTGTTAAGCAGGTGTTTGTAGGGCATCATATGAACATGGCTGGGGCAGACAGTTGGCCAAAAGTGGGCACTGCATGCGCCCTACCTTTGGATTACTGTTTAGCAGATTAGAGCTAAGCAGCAGTCGCCTCAAGCTCACCCGCCCAATGTAACGTCCGCCAGCAGCCAATAGATCGTTCGCAAACACACACGCTGGCACAGCTGTGGAACACAATTAAATTAGTGCAACTGGCAGACGGTGTGCAACCTTAGCTTAACTCCACACACACATTATATCACCAGTGTATAAACACACACACACACACATACATGTTGACTCAGGGCCGCAGGACAGATGCTGCCCCCACCTTTCCTGCCTTTATACCCTTAAAGCCAGCTGGACAGAAGATGAGATTTGGGGCTGATTGGTTTTGTCTTTTTTTGCGCTGTGCCCTCTTCACAATATTTCATCGCCCACTTTCTACTTTCTTTCGTACTTTGACAGTATGAACGATCATCATAAAAAACTGTTTCCATCAGAAGCATGTACACCAATCCCTTTTGACGCAACCTATCAAAGTTATTTCTACTTTTTACTTTTTTTTTTTGTTTGTCTTCTTGATGGAGTTGCAGCTGAACAGTGAGAAGTTGTGCTGATGAGTCATAAACTGCAACTGTGCTGTTCATTTAAGATTTCATCATTCATTATAAAACCTGAAACTGCTTATCTGACTCTTTAAAATTTTGTCTCTGAGGAAAGAGCAAAGAGAAGTACCAGAGTAACCAAACAACAGGTCAAAGACACTGACAATGGTGAGGTGAGAAAGACGGACAAGAATAAGTCCTAAGGAAGCAGAGGAAAAGCAAAAGAGAAGGAAAGGGAGGGTTTTTTTTTTTTTTTTATTGAGTATGGCCAGGGATGTGATGGAACACCCGTCAGGCCAAACCTCCTCCCCGGTACTGCTCCTCCTCCCTCTCCTCCTCTGTTATTCCCTCCCTCTCTCCACTGCTCTCAACTAGTCTGCCAACCTTTCTTTGGCTACGTCGCTTCAGCGCAAACAGAGAGACAGAAAAGAGAGAAAGCAGAGCACTGGAGCCAAGCTTACCATTCGCACAGATGGCAGCGAAAGCAAGGAGGACCTGCTGCATCTGTCCAATGGATTTCGCTGAGGATGGACACTGCAGTTAATGAGGAAAGAAGAAGGGAGGGGAAAGAAAGAGGTGGATGTAAAGACACTGACAGGCAAAGACAAGGTGAAGTTAGAAAGTGCAAGAGGGGGGAATGAACAAATGATAGAAAGGTGGAAAAAGCTGAGGCTGTGCTCGAGACCGAAGGAGATTTCACCTCGCGTTGAGAGCAAAGGACTTCGGAGGGAGTCACACTTCAGCTGTGTGTGATTCTGCTGCGTGAGTGTGTGTCTGTGTGTAAACCCACTGCTGTGTGTTACGCGAACACAGCTGTGGAGGAGACAGAGGAAAAGAATCGAGCGGCAGACAAGAGGAAAGCGTTGGAGCATCGCCGAGCGCACAGCTTGACTGTGAGACAAATCGACTCTGACACACTGTCGTCCGTCAGTGTGCGTCTCACGGGTCTCATATCGTGGGGGATCTTTTAGCTGCCTGCCAGAGTCAGGAGGTCGGCCCAATCACACTGACTGGGTCCTGGTGGTCGTCACACAGAGGCGGAGGAGGTGGTGGGCTGGGGACAGTGGCAGGCCCAGGGGTGGGGGCATGGCCATGGGGGGGCCGAATGCCGTCCTCCACCCTGCACCGGGACAGGCGGTGGGGTTGGGGGTCCTGGGGCGGGGGTCAACCCAGGGGGGCTCCCAGACTCTCGGAGCTGAGGCCCTGGCTGAGTGGAGGGGGGGCTTGGGCGGCAGGAGGAGGAGGTAGCACAGGGGGGGGAGGTGTAGCAGAGAAAGGAGGCCGGGTGAGATGTTCCCGCAGAATCTGGGTGCTCCTGGGCTCGCTGGTCATCTTCTTCCTCACCTCGCTCTTCTTCTCCGTCTCACTCCGCGGGGGCGTCAGCTTCAACTACTTGGAGCCACCCGGGTGGGAGGAGTCGAGGCGGGTGAAGCTGGTACCCAGCTACGTTGGGGCACACCGCCTGTCACCACCTGACACCCCGCTGCAGAAGACATGTGCCTGCCCACGCTGCGTCGGAGACCCCGGCGTTTCTGATTGGTTTGATGAGAATTACGACCCGGATATCTCACCTGTTTGGACCAGAGACAACATCCAACTGCCCTCCGACGTCTACTACTGGTGGGTGGTAAGTAACCAGATCACATAACTTTGCAGTTTCACAACTTTTAGTTTTGCTGCCAATGCTGTTACTTTAGCATTTTAAATTTTAAATGCGGTTTAACTGGTTGATGTCACTGGCAGCAGTTTTAATTAACTATTCACTCTTCCTCTGAGAAAGCATGCTTTTATTTAGCCGTGGCTCTTGTTGGTTTAGAGAGAAGAATGTTTTGACACTGTTATTTTTAGCTCCCACTCGCCATCAGTGGTGCACATACCCAAATTTTATTTTCTAACTTGTACTTTTAAATCTTTCACACGCTTGACTCTTAAACAGTCAGGTTTCACGCTTTGAATCATTTAACATTGTCTCTAGGGAAAATGAACAGGACTTTTACCTCTGAAATAACTCCTTCTGTATTGGCGAATTCGGTGAATATTACATATATAAAAACCTTTCCGCTGTACTCTGCAGTTCTATGGATTATTCAATAGATACTCATTAAAAACAACACGCTAAAAACATCATATATTTTACACTACCTTCCCTGTTCGTCAAAACTTGTACAATAGCAGTTTTACAAGATTCAGAAAGCATCTGCTGCAACATCGAACACAAGGTTATACATTTATTAGGGCATCAACATTGGGACATTAATTAAAATAATCACATATCTCCCTCCTTCCACCTCATCTTCCCTTCGACCAATCCCACCTTAAAACTATTACATGCTCCTCATGTGGCCCTGCTAGTTGTGGCTAATGGTGTTAGGAGAAGTAGAACATTATAGGGTTGGCCACTCAGCTTTTCTCAAACCACAACTAATCTAATGACAAAAAACTGAAATAGAAACATCCTCTGAGAGTGCACGTGAGAGCAATAGAAAGGACTTAATTAAAGAATTCTTGCAAGAGCATCCCCCCTCTGTGTACTGTGTGTGTGTGTTTTTCCACTGTTGTGTATTCATTTGCGCGTCGAGGTCAACTTGAAAATAAGTGTACTGGGTTTCCAGTATTATCTTCCCTGTTGTGCCATGTCCTTCAGCTGCTGGTTTACAGTCCTGTTGCAGCACAGTATCCTCAGTCCTGCACTGAAATGGAAGAAAGCTGCAAATACAGGACAACAGCTGCCAAGTCATTAGGTCACACTGCAGTGGGGAAGAGGGGGGAGAGGAAGAAGGAGAAATAAACGAGGAAGAAAAAATGAAGTGGAGGAGGATCAAACATAGGATAAAGCAGCGAAAGCATAAAGACGGAAAAGTTGGACTGATGCAATGAGTGAGAGATGAAAAATGGATTATCGGGTAGCAGGGAGAAAAGAAAAGAGTAAGGAAGAAAAAAAGAAGTATTGAAAAATCTAAGACAAATAAAGAAAGAACAAAGATACAGAATAAATATGTCTGTCAGAAGACCCGTTAGATCAGAGTTTCTGTGGACTTATTCTCTATTAATATGGATTCAATAGAGCCTCGTATGAGTACATGAAGGAGCCCAAAAACACATACTGAAATTGTATTTTAGACTTTTTTCTCTGTTCTTCTAAACCAAGCCATGTAAGCATTATGTCACTGCAAAGTGACCAGTGAGTTTAAAACCTCTAGCTCCAACGAGTGATGATTTTTGAAAATCAAACATAGTTTTAGAGAAGAAATTTGCTGCAAGAACATCAAGGAAGGCCTGTAGACTAGACTAACAGGTCAGTACCATTGTAGGCGGCCTGTAGGCCTGTTGACTTTGAAAAGCAACTTTTCATAAACTTTGAGTCTCTTGGTTTAGTGAGAGAACAAACCTTTGAGATACAATAGGTACAGGCCCCTATTTCTCATGTTCCCTGTTCCCCATTAATTCAAAAGGCAAACTTACCTACTGCTGTTTGATAAATGCAATGTTATATTCCTTTCCACAGCAGCAAGTCACTATAGGCCTCTGTATGACTTTGAGGTAATGGTTGTTTTTGGGGAACTAAAATGTAAAGGTGAGGGAAAGTTCAAGCATTTGCTGCTGGGTATAAGAAAGCAGAATAATGTGGTTGTTTCCTGGCAACACCAAGTTGCAGTGAGTGGTCGCTGTGTAAGTGCTCACCAATCTTCACTCCAAAGTGCTTTTGTTTGGCGAGTCAATGTAACCAAACTAAAGGGCAAAATAAAATCTCAGATTTGTTCTTCAACCAACGCTAAATAGGAGGAAAGTGAAGTGATTATGTTGTATATGTATGCATTATTCAATCAAACCTAATGTGTTATTGTGCACTCCTGTCTCGAGAGAGAGGAAACAATCAAAGAGTCAATGAAAGAAACATTTTGCAAAATGATTTGCTGCTCAGGGCCAAAGTGATGCTTTAGTCTGGTGAAAAATATTTGCGCTCTTATTTACTGCAGATGATATTAAGTAGATACATTTGCATTAAATTGAGAGCTGAGGTTTGAACATATGCTTCTTGAGATGACTAATACAAGAGTCTGGGGTTTGATTGTATCAGTTATTGCCGAATGATTCACCATATTAGTGAGCGAATGCTGTCTGTTGTCTGTTCCCATAGCTACGTATCATTTATACCTGGCAGTTAGAGTTAATGGGCATGAAAAGCTGGTGCTGATGACTCCTACAGTAGCAGCACTTTGTGTGAAGTATTTGTTCAAAATGAAAAAGGAAATTTGTCGTATTTGAAAGTAGAGGTCTGGAAGCTTGTATTTCCAGAGACAGGGGACAGCAGAGAGGAAGGAAAGCAAGACGGCATCAGCATGGCTGCCAAAAAACACCTGGCAATATTTAGTATCCCCTGTACAACAGCATAGCACCACGCCAAGCTGGCCCTGGCATCATGCAGGGAGTCAAGGATGGATCAAGGGAGGTGGGAAAAAGGTAGCAACCTTAGAAATAAAGTTAGGAGCGCTGATGAGGTCTGTAGTGCCCGGGCACCCCAGAGAGACAAAGAGATGAGGAACGACACGAGGAAGAGGAGAAACAAAGAGGGGAGAGCAAGGGAAATGAAAGAGAAGGAATTAGACATGAAAGCAAAGAGACGTCTGAATGAAAACGCACAGGAATGAGATCTGTGTTGGGAAAAGAGAATTAAGGCCGGTGGTGGGTGAAAAGGAAGTGGTTACAAAGGAGTGTGAAAATGAAGATTTCTGTGTGGGAGAGAGTGAGAGGAACAGTCATGTGGTGGCTGCCAATGCCCCGATGGAACTTTTTATGTGTGCCTTTTTGTTTTGGTGGTGCAGGTGCTTTCTCTCTCTTTACACGCGTGAATGCACATTTGCCTGTGTGCTTTGGCAGACGCTCAAGGTTTTTTGTTTTTTTTTTTTTAATTTGGACAGCTTTTTTTGTTACCCTCTGCCACCCCATGTGTCATCCGTCTTTACCTTGACCGTGATTGAAACAAAAAGAGGAAGAGAAAAGAAACAACCCTTCTACATTAGGACAAATACACGAAGCAGAAATTTGTGTTTTAATGCTGGCCACTATGAAGTAAACACCTGGCTTCATAACATTTTATGACTCTATTGGGGAATTTCACTCAATATGAAGTGACCACAGTCTGCCTTAGGATACAGTCAGATTATCAAGTCTTAAAATCAATAGTCAGCTCAGGTTTTGTGAGCTGCAATCATTCCTGTTAGACATACATAAATATTCACTCCCATTGTGGGCAATTTGCTGCTTTGTTCCTGTCTTTTCTAGCATGAAATTTCATCAGCTAATATACATTAGAGTGGAACGTCTATCATGGTCAGTCAATTTATTATAGTATTATATAAGGTGAAATGTAAAACCATCAAAACAAACGAAAAAACTGAACGTGTTTTTTTTTTTAATGCTAATAAATTGCTCATAATATTTTTGTTTTGTGCTGGTTTGCTTTGCGTGTACAAAACTAAGAAGCTATTCATATTTTTCATATAAAGTAAATTATATGCACTTTTTGTTTGGCTATGCAGTTACAGTTTTTATTCCTTATTTTCATAAATATCCACTGGAATGAAGTTACCTTGAAAGCTGAGACTCTTTTTTAAGTTTTCAGACAGGATGGTTAACAGTGCATTAAAGATGTTATTATCTTGTACATGTTGAGCCATTGAGCCTTTTTCAGTTTACTACATAAAGGACAACATTACCTGCAGTATTATTGTCTCTGTCTCTTTGTCTTCTTCAGCTTCTCTTCCTCCGTGTTTCATCTTATTCTTTAATTCAGGACTTTTTATACATTTTCTATGATTAACATGGATTTCAACTCATCCAGATGCATTTGTTTTTCCCTCTGAAAAGATCCTGTGAGAAATCTCACTGTTGCTGGTGTAAAAGAAATCCTGAAAAGACACACAGAAACCAAAGAGCTCAGCCTGTTTAGGTTTAGAAGAAGCCACGTCATCTGGGGAAGAAAAAAAAAAAAAACCTCCAAAAAAGCAGCACTTCTCTCTTTCCTTTCCTTTTTGATGTTTTTTTTTTACTCAGCTTGTCTTTGACATGTAGACAGGAATAGCCCTCACTCCTTGACCACAGCTCACCCAGTCTGACTGCATCCTGTCAGTCTGACACATGGCTGATACCTAAACACACACACACACTCAGGGGCAAGCGCGAGCACCTGCTTATTTGCATGTGAAAGCAGGCAAATGCATGCACACACACGTACATGGGCACACAGAAAGTAACTAAATTTAAGTCTGTTGTCAGATCCAATTTGTCTGCAGAGGAGAAACTGCACATCCTAACCATGCTTTCTGCCTCTCTCTCTAGATGCTACAGCCCCAGTTTAAACCCCACAGCATCCAGCAGGTGTTGCTGAGGTTGTTTCAGGTATTTTACATTATTAATTCATCTTTCCATTACCATGGTGTTTTCAAATCCACCAAGTCATTACTTCACAATCCTGAGCAAAGGCAGAGAGGAATAGATTTTCTTTATTAGACATTAGTTTTATCAGTGACTGAGCTCAGCCTTTTTGAATCTATCTGTATATCTTTTTTTTTTTTTTTTTTTCCATCCTGACTCTCAGCACAGCATCATGCTTTCACATTAGGCTGAATTTTTAAATAGCTCAGTCTGGCTCCCTGAGGGTAAGAAACGACTTATGTATTTTTCATGCGAGGTCTCATGAAGAATTCACCCCAGTATTGAGAACATAATGTATTTTTTTATTTATTTTCACTTATTTTTTTATTTTATCAGGTCTAACCCTGCAGATGAGGTTACTTCATGTCTTTTGCATTACTAGTGTTGTTGCCTGCATAGCTTGAATCCGGTCTGCTTTTTCCCATCATGACTGATCATCACAGGTGATCCCTGGAAGGTCGCCTTATGGCTCGTGGGATCCAGGGCGCTGTCTGCGCTGCGCTGTGGTGGGAAACTCCGGAAACCTCCGTGGAGCTGGATATGGCGCCACTATTGATGGACACAACTACATCATGAGGTGAGTAGGGCATCATGAGGCGGAAGTTATAGAAGCAAATTGATGCTACAATAGTACAGACGCCAGGAGAAAGGCTGGACCTGGGGGATGAAAAGTGGGAGGACACTTTACCATTACATTGCCATTAAAGTTACATCATCAGCATTAACTTTGTGTAAGTATGAGGGGGAGACGTACTTATAAGATAGACGATGGAGTGCTTTATTAATCCAAAAGGGAAATTGCAGAGTAAAGAGGCAGACAGCTGATCTGTGCATCTGATACTATATTTAATCTCTCTGTTTAATGCCACGCTCTGTCAATCTCCCCTGACGGTCCAGAGAGGTCACCTGGCCCCAGTGAGGTCACCACAGGGAGTTTTAGGTCCAGAGAAGCTGAAAGCATAGATTGTGTCTCTCACATACACACCCATGCACAGAGGCACATGAATCCTTTTGTGTCAGCCTCTTCCCCCAGCCACTGTCATGCAGCTCTGATGAATCACAGAGCGCGATTGTTGTCGGTTGGCATGAGCACACAGCTATATGCATTTGTGGGTATGTACAGACCACATACTGGTGCCATCCAAGGGTTGACTAGTATTTTGTGCGCTAAGGGTATCAGTTAGTGTCGTGCTCTCAGCAGACTTGTGTGGGCAGCCTCCAACCTCCATCTCCTGTTCCGCTTTCTCATTATTGCTGTTTGATTCTCATTTGCACTTAAAATCATCTCAGCCCACTACAGTCCCCCTCTGTACCACCCACCTACTGTCTGTCTGGATTTCTGAACGAGCATCTGTTTTGTTCACTGACATATGGGTAGCCACACACAGTGGCCTTTTTTCAGGTGCATCTTCCTGTTTACTTAAACAACTCACTCCTCCAGAGAGTGAGTCACATCTACTCTAAATACAGCGAAGGTCTGAAGGGTTTTCTGTCTGACTGGAGATCACATTGGACAAAATTTACTTCTCCTCGTCATGGGACTCTTTCAAACTGGCAGTTAAACAGAGACTTGAATAGTGAACTTAATGACTAACACTGACAGTCTGACAAACAAAATGTTACAAACAATTGCGCACCACTGCTGGACATTAAAGTCTAAAGCCCAGGAGAGCAGAAAAATAAAAATGTGTAATAGGGAGTTTTAACGATGCTGTCAGTTTTGTCTTTAAACCATCTGCCCGACTTGTTCTCATTGAGAGGCGAAACACATGAATTCTGTTAAAATTCTTTTGTTGCTCTCAGGAGGAGGTGCTGTATAAAAATGAGTGGGGTCCACTAATTAAATTAAATCTTTTTGCACTGTTGAAAGGGGAAAACCAAGACACTGACAAAGTGGGTGATGAGTGACAGGTTGTGTCTTCAGGCAGAAAAGATTTGGGATTCAGAATTTAATTAACCTTCCTTATTTTAGAGGTTTAGTGAAGGCGGGTCATTGTTGACCCAGAGGACAAGAATGTGAAGGCATCACAAGGTGGTTAGTACTTTTGCTTCAGAGCAAAGGGACCTGGGAATTTTCTGTACTTTGTGTGGGCATGAACAGTTGGCTGTTTGTCTCAGTACATCTCTATATGTCATTCACTGGTGAACTTAGCAGGGTGATTGGCTCCAGAACCTTGACAGATAATTGATCTCGATAATAATAATAGATAGATGGATGAATTTTGTGGGGGCTTTTGTGTACATGCAGGAAGAAGAAAAATAGAATCATATCGCTGTAGAAGGATGTAATATCAGTTTTGTGTTTGTAGCTCACTTCAATTGTGCGACTAATGAACAGCTCCCTCACATTCTATGGTGAAGGTTTGTTCTGCTTCTCGCCTTTGTCTGTCATCGATTTTTCTTTAGTTCATCTAGCTTTATAAGTTGGAGTCATTTTCAATCTCCTGTGTGACGCATCTTTACTGCAGTTTACTCACACTGTGCAGATTCTCTGTCGCTTATTTATACATTTCCAATTTGTATTTCCCCTCATTTTGACCCTACATGTTTATGCTAACTCAATAATTGTGCAGATGAGCTTAATCAACATACACAAACAGATTCATTCATCAATAACAAATCATCACTAACCCATCTTGGCTGTGGGATGTTTTTTTTTTTTTTTTT
This sequence comes from Echeneis naucrates, assembly GCF_900963305.1. Classification (NCBI taxonomy): domain Eukaryota; kingdom Metazoa; phylum Chordata; class Actinopteri; order Carangiformes; family Echeneidae; genus Echeneis; species Echeneis naucrates. The sequence goes on along the minus strand of NC_042526.1, from coordinate 4,344,157 downwards.
TCATGATAATTATTTTGATCATTTCACTGCCCAGCTGAAACGTATGAAGACGTACGACTCTCATGCTATTTCTCTCTGACTCTTGAACCCAGAATAAACCTGGCCCCCACAGTGGGCTACGAGGAGGACGCTGGCAGCCACACCACCCACCACTTCATGTACCCAGAGAGTGCCAAAAACCTGGCTGCCAACGTCAGCTTCGTCCTGGTTCCCTTCAAAACGCTGGATCTGGTTTGGATCACCAGTGCTCTGTCCACCGGCCAGATTCGATTGTAAGGAGACAAAACACGTGCACACGCAAACACAAGCATGTGCATATGAATAAGCATATATGTGCACAGAAACGTAAATTAAATTCTGGGCTTACAGTCCACACGGCACAAGTTGGCATCCCACTTCTGACTGAACGACACACAGTTTAAGGACATAAATACATTTTCATTTCAAAGACAATTACACACACACCCCCAACAACAGAATTATCAAAAGCTAGAGTCACCCAGTTGGAACATTTTGCCAGACGTCAATCATCTAGGATTCATCGCTGCAGCAATCACTCTAAGTGCTGATTGAATATGTTTAATCAATTCCTCCCTCCTTCTCTTTCTCTCTCTCTCTCTCAGTACCTACGCTCCAGTGAAGCAGTTCCTCCGTGTCGATAAAGACAAGGTAGGAATTTTCTGGATCAAAAGCAATTACTGTGGCCTTCCTCACACACTCACAGTAAAATAATATATAAAATAATCAGGTTGTGGCATTATGCTAAAATTGTTTAAATTGATTTTGCCCTTCATTGGTGTACACCCAAGACCCCAGTGTGATGAAGCAAAACAAGAAGAATTTGAGACATTTTGAGTCAAATGTATTAAAAAGGTGGAAAAAAGCAAAGTGGCCTCAATGGTTCATCATGGAAGTACGTTCTACTAATAAGAGTCATAATTTCAAAGGTCTTCAAGAGAAACTGGCCCTTGTCTAAAGTATCAAAGCAAATTCTGAACATGTACCAGTTTTTCCTATTTAATCCATTTACAGACATCCTTTTTTGTCAGTATGGGGCATTGAGAAGATATTAGCAGACCACATAAATATTTAAAAATGAAACAAACACTGGCTGCAGCCACACACACACACACACACACACACACACACAGAGTGACCCTGCTTTGCTGCAATTATACCATCTATACATCCCTGTTGTTAATGAAGGATTACAGACAGATTATAAACCTTCCCTTTGTTTTCAGTTAATCTTCTGCTTGCTGTTTAATCTGTGACAATCAATAAACTCGAACTAATCCCCACCCTGTGAAGACTTGACTAAGACTACGACCGACCTCGCCTGGTTACAGACACAGTTTTTAGTATCTCTGGAGTCAACCCAAAAATATAGATTTATAAGATTTCCTCCTCTGCTGCCCAGCTGTAAGCAGCCTAAAGCCCTGATTGTGGAAACCGAACATTTTTCAACCAAAATGATTTAAAATCCGTTCAGTTAACACTGCTTGCTAATCTTTCACAGCAATCAATAACTCAGAAAGTATTAGGATTAAAGTCGGTAAAATTCATGCAGCGGTGATGATCTCTGTATTACTTTATGATGTGAAGTCAAAGGAACTTGGAATAACGTTTCATAAACAAGCAGCATCTGTAAAAAAAAAAAAGAATGTAAAGCTTTTGTGCCGATGACGTTTGTCTATAGCTGGTCATGTTAAAGCAGCAAAAGAAGAACATGGGACATTTTTGTTTTGAAAAACACTCTTTCCCTCCCTCTGTAGGAGTCTGGGTTTGATTCTTAGTGAAATTACAGTTTATTGCAGTATTTCCCTCTCTCTGTCCATCACTCAGGTTCAGATCTTTAACCCAGCATTCTTCAAATATATCCACGACCGCTGGACGCAGCATCATGGGCGCTACCCCTCCACTGGCATGCTCGTGCTTTTCTTTGCTCTTCACGTCTGTGATGAGGTCAGTCTTTCTCTCTGTGCTCTCATCATCATCACAATGCTGTAAATCCTTCCACCCCGCTGAAACAGCACTTTCATCATAAACACACTTCCCACGACTGACATTTTGATCTCCCCCAGGTGAATGTGTTTGGCTTCGGAGCGGACAGTCGGGGAAATTGGCACCACTATTGGGAGCAGAATCGCTACTCTGGAGAATTCAGGAAGACTGGAGTCCACGACGCCGACTACGAAGCCCAGATCATTCAGCGGCTGGCCAAGGCGGGCAAAATTACTGTGTTCCCTGGAAAGTAACTAGCAGATATGCCTGAGCTTTCAAGTCAGAGAACTGGTTTTGCACCAGGCCCTGTAGAGGCTGCTTAGAATGTGTTAGATATTCTTTCTTTTAATTACCTGCCCCGGTTTGGCTTGTTAGTTGAAGTAAACCCAGTGCTCAGAGCAGACTTTTAACTTTCACAGCCCAGCAGTGTTGGTTCTGGTCAGAGAACACAGCGTAGATCCATCACTGGGAGCTCAGCCTTAAAACGTGCTATGAACCAACTGAATTAAGATTTCACCCTCGATGGCCAACATCAGCAGGGAAACACAAGACCACACAGCTCCTTTCCCAGGGCAGCTTCAACACAAACACCGACTCTGACTGTGTACAGACTGCCGAGGTCCCTCACCTGGACTCAGTCCAGTGGAAATGTTCTTCTTGGATGAGATACAATTCTGATGTATAATCAAAAATACATGTTCAGTTCTGAGAATACCACAGAGAAAGCAGCATTAGCATCTGAGGGGCTATTGTTCCTGGGCCATGTGGCGTCTGACAATGACCTCGCAGCTGTGAATATTGGCGAACAGCAGGAAGCGCAAGCCTTCGAGGAAGACTGAGGTTAGGGACACAGGCTGTGGATATCAGAGGTCAGTTTACTGACTCACCTTTACAGCTCCACCTGGGTCATGTTATTATTTACCTTCACTTGAGAAAGGATAGTTCTTCTCAGATCATATACGAGGTAAAACATCTATTGCCACTTTTCCCTGTCAGAACGCTCCACTTTATGTGAGGCCTGCCTCAATGCTAAGGGACTTTGACTGTGATGAGCTGTAAAATGGGTTCTTATAAGAAGGGGTGATGGCCGTGGGTTTAAAGTGTACGACTGTCCTCTAAAGCCCCGAGGTCCTAACCAGGCTTAGCAAGGCTTCGACACCTTTCTGCAGATCCAGAGAAACACAATTAAGACTTTCGCCTTTAGGCCCTTCTGACTCGGAAAGACCACCGCAGCGCCGGCATGAGCTCCAGCTTCTGTAGCCTGATTTTAAATGCCACAGCAATCACAGGTCCAGCTCCCGTCTTCATTTACACTGACAGAGTGAGACGCTCTGGGAGAGTGTTGGTTCGGCTGCATGAGACTGTAACGAGGCCAAAAGTCCATCTCCTGGGATTTCATGTTTGGATGGAGGCATGCTGGCTTCCGGACTGGAGTTTAAGCCCCATGTGGTCAGTCGGGGTCTCCTTTGGGAGAGAGGGGACTGGTGACAAAGAGCTGTGGCAGGAAGAGACCAGTCTGCCAAATTCTCTCCAGTGTTTTTAAAGGATCAAGATAATACGTTGTGTTCGGTGTCGTGCATCTTCTACACAAACTGCACTGGATGTCACCGCTTTGGTTCTGAAAGGACTGAGACCCCCCCCTGCTTCGTCTTCACATATCTCACAGTCCAACTCGACTCCTGTGTCCCAGTGAAGACAGAGACTGTCAGGAACATTTCGCTCCAGATTAACGCCACATGATTGGGTGACAGAAAACCCCACTGGATCTGGGAACTGACTTAACTTGCCAGCAGCTCGGCTTCATTAACCACTAGCTCCGGTCCCTGCTCTGCCAATTACAACTTCAGCTCTGTCTGGAGGGAGTGTAGCCACCAGACGCCTTAGACTTCACCTCCATACAGCATTTACTGCACTTCCTGTTCTGATTTCCATGGCGATGGCATGTCTTTCCTGCAGACTGCAGAGTTCATTTCTTAGATTTGTACTGTTAAGAGTTGAGTTAATAACTTGGCAGGATTTATTGTCTGTTGGCTCATATTTGATTTTATTTTCCATCCAGGTGGCACATTGCTGGCTTCTATCATCGTTTGGCATCATCACATAACAATTGTTAGTTACTTCCACCTTTAACGAGGAGACATAAATATTAGTCAAGGAAATGATGCTAAACAACAGAAGCATAAATGAGAAGAAAAGAGGCAGACAGATGTGTTTATGAAGAAGCTGCTGGTCGAGAAGCAGAAGTGCTCAGGGCTCCTCTGTAGGGCTGGAGAAGAGGTTACTGTTTTTAAAGGTGCAATGAAAAGTATTTTGAAGCCCAATCACACTAAACTTGATCAGTATTTATGGATCAGCTGTTACTTGTACACGTCCAGGGACACATTTCCTTTTTCTTTTATTTAAGGCAACTTAAAGATATTTAGGTCAATAGAATTCATAGTTTACTTAAAGCCCCTTTTTTAATAAGCCGTCAGTGTTAGGGGGGATTTTTTCACAACTTCTGTCAGTGAAGAAGTTTAATGATGTAAAATACAGTGTGCTAAAAAAAAAAAAAAAAAAAAAAAAAAACATGCACACACAAATTGGTTACCTTCAAAGTGTGAGCTGGTAACTCAGCCACATTAGTGAAGAGTCTCTGTAGGAACTGAAATGTCAACTGCTGCAGGGTGAACACGGTGTAACGCTAAAGGCAAACGACGACACGATTTGACTTTGTTCCACCTGAGTTTTTCATCATATAGTAAAAACACACACGGTGGGGGGGGGGGTTGGCGTGTCATACCGCCCCCAGCAGGTGATGGGTAGAACTGTGCCTCCTATATCTGATATCCGCTCTGTTGTATTAATGGATCATTTTTGGATGTCTTTGTGTGACCACATGTGACGCTTTCTGCTTTCTGTGATTTTTGTCATCATTTGCACGTCGCACACGTGTGATGGTTTACAGTCAGTTTGGACACATTCTTTGTGTTTCTCTCTCTTTCTGACACAAACACTCAAACACACACATTCATGCTTTCGTGCCTTGTCCTGCTGCCAGGCTTCACTCACCTACAGCTGCTCGATTGGCAACACACACCTGCTACCGTTGCATTTTTTTTTTTTTTAAAGTCAGACATACACACACACGATCACAATCATGTCTTCTGGCTGAGAGCTGTGCCTTCTGAGCAGTGCATACACACACACTGAAATGAATACACACTCTGCCTTCTGCTCGAGTACAGGCGCCTCCCTCTCCTCACTACTAACTGCTTTGTACACTGAGAGTGTTTTTGTTTTTGTTTTTTTTTTTAAGGAAGGCTGCAGGCTAAAAGAAGATGTGCTGTGAATTCATATTATGTCATTTGCGACCTTTTTTTCTTCTTTTGAATATGCAGTTGAGGGTTTTGAGACACTTCTGCCTTCTTTTAGACAGCGAGGAAGAGCGAGACAGATGGCAGACGCTCGGGGGTCATCTGATCCCACGAGATGACAGTGGAGATGACAAAGCACCCAGAGCTTGAGACATCAGTGAACCAGCGCTGGCTTCTGGCTTCAGTGCTCTCCTGGAGTTGTCAGCGATCACAGCTCGTGTTATTGATGTTTGTTTCCCGGGAAGCTCCTTGCAGCCTCAGGATGAATGTGTAAATTGTTTTGGAGATAACGTGGACTTCATCGGGGTGTTTCTGGGCCTGCTGGCAGCAGAATAACACATTCCCATCACACTCTCTGCCTGAGGAGATTAGAGCGCCCCCCCCACTCCTCCTCTGTGACAGCATGGTAGCTGTTATCAGCTTCCTCCGCTCCTCACAGTTGTGCACCACAACGCTGTGATCAGAGGGTGATCCCTCTCTGCTGCAGCAGCCTAAATTAGAGCTTTTTTCTGCCCACCTACAGCTCCTGACACAGATCTGACAGCGTTCCCTGTTGCATTAATAACCTAAAGTAGGTCTTTTCTCCTGCTACTGACCCAATACACTCTTTTTTTTTTTTTTTTTTTATCTCCCCCAGAGTTGATTCTCAAAATACTTTCTGAAAATGCCTCCAGCACCAGTTCTGCGTTGTTGCTGTGTAAGGAACATCACTTGTGGAATAAGGATGTGCTAAATGTTGAGGGAATTTAGTTTGATTGTCAGTTTTGTTGTTCATCATTTCCCGGACATCCGGGGGGGGCAGCTAGTTTCCGCAGGTGAAATTTTACTGTGACCTTTGTGGTTTCTGTTGCAGTTGAAACTGATTTCACTTCAAAGCCCCCCCGCTCCCCCCAACTTCCATTAAAACTTATTAAAACTAACTCTGGAGTAAAACCTAACCTATCAATGGGATCCAGGAACTTTTTCTTTTGTACATCCAACTATTTATCACACCGTTGTGTCTCTCACATTAAGCCGAAAACATTCCCCAATTACTGATCCCCTGAAAATATGTTATCAAGCTTTGTTCAGCTGCACAAAGCAGCAGACGCAAACAAGTGGAATACACCACAATTAAAATGTTCCAGGAATAAAGGAGGCTCATTAGACGTATTTTTATGTGGTAATTAAACAGACTGAGGGGGAAATGAACATAATCTGAAAGCACACCTGTTCAGCCTGGAAAAAATATCTGTTTTTGAATGACAATGATCGAAATCCCCTTTATGCTTCAGCTTTTTTTTGCAGGACGTTTACATTTTTGGGAACGCAATAATTTTTTTGGCTACAAGTACGATTAGAGGACTGAACTCACTTTCATGGTGTTAAATACTGAGTACAGCACCACGCCAGGACATAGTCTGGTACACTACAAATTGTTATTTTAAATGAAGAAGATGTTTCATGTTCATATTAAGCATCTTAATATGTACATGAAAGACAATCGGCACGTTTCCCAAATGTCAGTCTACATCCTCTAACTCTAAATCGTTCGAGGCTTGTTGGATGCTATATTTTTTTCTGGATGTGTTTTTGTCTTCATCACTCTGAAATATTAGTCAGAGCCTCATTACTGAGTTTGAGTTAAGAGGAAGTCAGAAAATTGGATAAATTTGTGGCTGTCTGGCAGCGGGAGAAACAATCAGGGCTGTGTCTCCAACTGTAACAAACAGCAATCTGTGCCAGGAAGAAAGGAAATCACAGCCCTCGTGTCTGGAAAAGTGCTTTAATGCCTCACACCTCCTCATCCTGTGTCTTTCCTGTCACCCCGAGGTAATGAAGAAGAGCTTTCTGCGGCGGAGCTAACAGCCGCTGTGCTCTGGCCCTGCGACTGGAGGCCGAGGTAAGAGAGGCCTCAGGCGGCTCGCTGGGCTGCGGTCGACAGAAACAGCTCTTTAACAGCAGTCACACACTCATCCCTCCACACAAAAAACTTACAGACCAATCAAGTAGGATTAAAACCTGCTTATTGGGCATCAAATTGACCGGTGGCTCGGCTGAAGCTGATACTGATACTGTATGAAGAGTTTGTTGTCTCAGTCTGCCGTTTCTTTCTGTCTGGATGTTCATTGTTTAGTCTCGGCTTTAATGTTTAATTCTTCAGTAGAAAACGACCTTTTGGAGGGTACAACTGTGTATTTACGACACGTTAACATCTGTATGATATGTGGTCACACTCTTTGTATCTTATGCTGTTGTAAATAAAAGCTTCATGAGACATGAAGGCAAAGTCAAATTGTTTGTGAACTGACGGATTCTGCGCGTTGCCGTCGCTGAGCGAAGAGAAATGAAATATTGTTCTTATTCCATTACAATGACTTCACAGCTGATTACTTTTCACATCAATATTTTGTACGTCATTTTATAAACTTCATTTTGTTTTTGATTGAACCACCCAACTGCACATAATGTCATTTAAATTGACATCATTTAAATGCTGCTTACTTGATGGGCCGTTTAGCATAATAAGTGCTGTTATCAAAATAAATTTTGCCTCCACTGTTTTGAAAGTCTGAATGTGGCACTTTGACTTGAACTGAAGTATTTTTCCATCATGGCACATTTAATCAGTACAGCAGCTATGACTAGAATAAGTTATGACTGGTAACTGAAATATTTTAGTAGAAACCAAACACTTAAAGCCACTTCAGTGAAATCTTTTATATTAAATCTACTAATTGTGCGACCTCAGCTCTTTGTGTTTTTGCTGTTGTTGCTCCTGTACTGTTGTGCATCGCTCTCATCAGGGCTGTATTCTTCCTCAGCCAGCAGCTAAATGGGAATGAATGAGCTGGTGAAGGTACTGGGCCTGATATTTCCCTCAGGAGCTGTTTGGAAATCAAAGCGCAGATAAATGTTGGTCAGAGAGTCGACTCCAAACCAACAGTTATGCTGCTTTGTGTGAGCTGGATGTGTACAACAAACAACAACACTGCACTGATGCTGTCGGGGCAACTTCAAACCTCCTCTTACAAAAGTCGGCACGACACCTTCAGCGTTGATGTTTGGCATGAAATTATACCCCCTTTGTTCTTTACTGATCCACATCAAACCACACGACGGGGAAATCAAACTCTGAGTCTTTGTGGCCACCAACACAAATATATCGCAATTGCAAAGAAGAAGTGAGACGTAGAATTTAACCAGTTACATTTATTCAATTCCCAAGTGGGGACATTTCTCTGACATGGAACAGCTACAATGGTAAGACTTTTTCAACGTTGTGCATTGAATCGATAGTAAATGTCAGTGAAATGAAGGTACATAGATTTATTATTGGACACAGTCATGATCTTTTTATACAGTTAATGAATTATGAATCACTAAATTAAGTCTGTTATTACATGTCACATAAGAGCCTGCCATTTGAAAAGCAAGAATATTATACAGCTATCACGTGTAGTCACGTCAAACCAATTGCAGGAGGGAACTCAGGCTTTCCCTCTCACTGCTGGACGGAGCTGCAGTTCGGATATCAGATTAAAGGGCTTCAGCCAACAAAGGACAAACTGCGTAAACTGTACCTAAACCATTTAACAGCTGGGCTGACTTTTCACTTTCGTTCCCAAGGCTGAGCTTAAGTGGTACAGGAAGCCAAAAGTTAAAGCAGCCCTCAGCAAACCGGGAGGGAAAAGTGCTTTGGGGGTGGTTTCTAAACGAACAGGGCTGTGGTGAGATGAAACACAGATTCAGAGGATCAGAGTTTATCAGCAGCCAACTTTGTGGAAGCTGCAGTTTTTTGAGCAGTGCAGTTCTTGCAGGAGGCTCAACAGCACATCAGTCCTGTTCCTCTACACAAACATGCAACAACGACCTGGACACAATAAAATCTATCCCTCAAATCATCCGTCCCTCTTAATTGTATGAAAGGGCTGTTTATATTCAAGCAATTTCCACAGAGATGAATTTTACTCTAGCAAGTTAGAAATCGTACTTCCTATAAATATAGCAGTGGCTCATTGGCTGCAGGCTGAGTGTCAGTGGTCGTCTGTCAAATGGCTGGAGCGTTTGCTAAATAATATCTGACCCAAAAGACACGATGAAAAGAGATGATGGGGATGGAGGAAAGAAAAATAGGGCAGTTTGATGATTTCTCTTCAAATCATCACCTGATTTTGACTCTTACTCCCCAACCCAAGTTTGCACCATCACCCGGGTCCTCTCTGCTTTTAGTTCTCTCCCAGTTTGAGCCGTGCAAACTGGTTGGCCATCTGTAGCAGCTCCTGCAGGCACTGTGTGTTCCTGCCTGTGGCCTGGGCGGACATGTCTTTGCCGCCTCCTTTGCCGTCCATGACGGGGCACAGTTCCTGAACCCACTCGCTGGCCTTCAGGCCTCGGTTGGCCACGTCCTGGAAGCGGAGGGAGGAGGGGTGAAGGTTATATCACTCAGGGAGAGGCTCCCATCAAACCGCACAGCTGGATGTATAAAGAGCTGTTACCTGGGGCACCTGACACAGGCAGGTGATCTTGCCGGCGTCGGGGTCCACGGTGAAGAGCATTGCGGCGGTCTGAGGGGATTGTGTCTTCAGCAGCTTCAGCGACTCATTCAGAGCCTGAGAGAAAAGAGAAAGTGAAATGGAATTAAAGGAGAGAAAAAAGAGAAACAAGCCTCTTAATCAGCACTATTGATGTCTCAAGGTCAGAATTAATGAGCCACAGAGCTGATTTGGTCCCGTGGCAATAATACAATATAACAAGGTATGAAACTGCCTGAAAAAACATGAAGCACTGCAGAGATAAAGTGAATTTTAATACTCTTCACACTTTCATTTGTTTCAAGATGCTGACGAAGTCTGTGAGCCTGAATTATTGATTTGTTCCGTTCCTGTTTAGAGGCCTGTTTTACATGGATGTGGTTGATTTTCAGTCTATTGAAGACTCAGGTCAATATTATAAAAGCTCTCACCTTGGCGGAGGCACCGGTCTCCATCTCCATTATGAGCAGCTCCTGGTTGGGGCTGCTCTCGATCACCTCTTTGGTCTTTTCCAGGACTCTCTTCTGGATGTCAGCTTTGCAGCTGCGGTCCAGGTCGTCCATGATTTTCTTCAGGCCCTTCAGAGTTTCCCTCATCTCGTCCTTCTGCCACTGAGAGATCACTGAGGTGCCTATCGACTGCAGAGAGGACCGACGTTCACACCACAACACAAAGCTGTTCCAAACTCAGCTTCTTCTGCCACAGGAATGTCTCTTACCTCAGTCATGTCTGTGATCTCTTTCTGCATGTCCTTGTTCGGGGCAGTCTGCTGCTTCACCTTTTCTCCCAGTGCGGAGAGAGCCTGGTGCAGGGTGTCGGCCTTCCTCAGGGCCTGATGAACGGGCGAAGCGGGGTGAGAGCGAGACGAGGGGAAAGAGCAAATAATGCAAAAGGCAAAAAGACAAAGGGAGCAGGAGCAAATGGCAACTGTTGCCTTAAAATAGTAAAGATTAATGTGTCCTTGTGGGCTCGAAACAGGAAAAGAATGCTAATTTCCAGCTCTGAGTTCACAAGTCAAATACAAGCTTAATTAAAGTTTCATCACCGGCTACAGCGGACAGTTCCAGTTTCCTGTGAGGCTTGTTGTGTCTCAGTTTGGTGAACGAGTCACCATTTAATATTAGACCAACAGATACAGGAAAGACATCAGCTCTCATCAAATATCGACCTAACCGTTTTGTTCGTGTGTGTTTGTGTTTAAGTAACTGTGTGTGTGTCCCGACCTTCTGGGCCTCGGCTCCTGTCACAGCGACAATGCGGCGGATGCCCTTAGCGATGGCCTCCTCCGAGACGATGACAAATGGTGCAGCGTGACCCGAGTTCTGCAGATGGCTGTGGATAACAGAAACCAACAGCGTTGTGTGGGAGGCGGACGAGGAGGAGGAGGAAGAACGGGGGCAGCACAGAAAACATTACACAACAGCAGCAGCAGCGGGAACAAGGGATTCTTTGAAGCGGCAGCGATATAAAAACAACATCAAAGTCGAAATCAGGATGCACAACAACGGTTTCTAAAGTGATGGCGAAGGATGCTGGGACTTAAAATAAATAATAAAATAAAAATAAAAAAGCCCAAAAATTACACAAACAGCACACATGTCCTGCAGCGCTTCAGTCTGAATCAGTTCTGTATTCTTGCAGGGACGTTCTCAACTCCTACACATAAAATAGAGCTTGGAAATGAGTTTGACTCTGTCGAAGGAAACGAAAGCTGCTGCAGTAATCTCTGTCAGAGCGGCAGCATCTTGGCATTCAGGTGAATTTTACAGCCAAGAGCACACACTGTAAGAGTCAGCGGAGTGAGTCTAATGGCTGGCTGGAGCTCCACGAAACGTTCAAGGCTTCGTCTGCACAGGGACACCATCGTCTCACTGTAAAGACCCACTAATCCAATTAATGGGCTACTTTAGGCACCACCACCGGGAAGGTCTGGCGCTTCTGAAAGCTGTTGGCGCCAGCATCCGTTCAGAGAAACCCCTCCGTCCGTGGCCTGCCTGAGCTGATGCAGCACACTCAACTCGGGTTGCAGCAACCAGCAGGACGTCACACGTGACGGCTAAAGCACACTTAAATCAAACGAGGACATCAGGAAGGAAAAATATTTGCAAGCTGTTTTTCCCACAGAACCAACAGAAACACATTGTTGACTTTTTACACCAAAACAACTACACAACATCATTATGTGTAACGAGAGACAATTATAGAGAATGAGCCCAAAAAGTGTGACGTTTGAGGTTTTCGTGTTGGTGGAACACATTTCATGAACAGTGTAGTTATAATGGTCCTGATTGCTGTCAGCTGCACCATGAAACTAAAAAATTGTAACGTGATTTCACAGCAGGACCTCATGAGCCTCCTCATAGTGACTGAAAGCACCAGAGCTGTTACCGTTTTCTCCGTTAATTCTCTTCACAGAATTACTGCCTGGCTTTTAGACTCAGAGCTAAACTAGGAACAAAAAAATCTGAATTTCACTGCTGTTGTGTGTGATCTTTGTCTTAGAGATGGCCATTTGATAACACCAGGAATTATTCGACTAGTCCAGTCAATGTAATGACAGCTGACCACATGAGCGCCAGTTGTCAGTGATGTCCATGACTTCGTACTCATGGACAGTTTTCCCATGCTGGTTAAGCTCACTTGCATTGGCATCATAGTTTTTCCAGTCGTAAACAAATGCTGGAGTTGATGGGCAGAAAGCTGGCCAGTGATTATCGATCAGTGGACGGACGCTTCGCTCTCAAACTGCTGTGCCTAGTTATTTTGTTTTATGTTAGTTTTACCTCTCAGAGTGCGCACTGAACCTTTCCTTTGTGTGACAACCTTTTTGACGGCTGTAGTGGCCTTGTGGATGTTTCTTCTGTTCGTATAGGGCTTTCTAAGCCATTTCACAGCGCTGTAACAAAGGCTGCCAACATACTGCCTCTGTGCTGAAGGGAACATGCTTTTTTAAGACAAGACTTTACTCACATAAGCTATTTGATTTTTCAGAATGTAATAATTATTCAACGCTTCAAAGCCCTGGAAAACAAGTTCCAAACAGATTTTCCTCATGAGTTTTGCTGTTGTGAAGCAATCTTAGGGGCTGGTTTGAAGCCCCTAAATTCACTGAATAGGAAAACACACTCACGTTCCACCACAGAACTCGATGGAGGTGAGGGAGCCAGCAGTACTGGTGGGGTCCTTCAGCAGCTCCTCAACAGGGATGCCAATAGAAAGGACTCGGACAGGGTCGGGGTAGGTCTCATCAAACACAGCACGCAGACCCTGGATGGCCTTGGCTTCTGCGAGGGGGGCTTCCATGGCGTACACTTGCTGCAGTCATGTAGAGCAAATATTCAGACTGATGTAAGAATCCCTTGTCATGGTAAACAGCATCCCTGGGAACTTTCATCAGGATTGAAGGTAGGTACAAACTCTTCTTTATGTTTTCAGGAGACACTAACTGATAGCATTCAATAATTGAGTTTAACAAAGGTCAGAAATGTTTAACACAATGTGTCAAAAGCTATTTTATTATTTTGGTTGAACCTCCAAACTGACCTTAGCTTCTCTTATCATGGCAGAAGCGATCTCCTCAGTCCGGCGGACCTCCCCAGTGCTCAGGGCACCTTTAGCAGTGAAGTCAAAGCGCAGGCGGTCAGGAGCAACCAGGGAACCCCTCTGGTCTGCCTCTCCCAAAACCCCACGCAGGGCAAAGTTTAAGATGTGTGTAGCGGTGTGGTTGCTCATGATGGGCCTACGGCGGGCCTGAAGGAAGGATGAGATGGGCGTTTGATAACCAACGACTCAGATCCTAAAAATGTGCGTAAGACACTGTGCCATTTAACTGCTGGATAATCAACAACATCATGGTCGACTGTCGATGCTCTCACCTCATCTACATGTAAGGTGACACGGTCTCCAACCTTCAGCTTTCCGTAGACCGTCCCAACATGGAGAACGTATCCTCCTCGAACCTGCGTGTTCTTTACTGTGAACTCCATCCGCTGTAAACAGAGCAAGACAACGCTTTAAACGGGATTTTATCTGGCGGTGAAAAAAGGAAATATGAAATTCGTACAGCTCCTGTCATTTCACTTTGAAAGGCTGATGCCTTTTGAATGTTTTGTAGTAGAATTTCAAGATAAAGATTCCTGCTTTGAAGGTCGTCAGATGTGGATTAACACAAAGACTTGTAAGTGAGACGAAGTTTAAAAATGCTTTGCTTCCTTTATAAAAATGAAAATTGAAAAAAGAAAAAAGAAACTAACTGCTGGCATTTAAATTGACTTAAGTTTCTGACAAGCAGTCGACAGGAAACTGTCATATGAGCAAGTCCGAATGGCATTCAAGCTCCTGCATGCGGGAAAGAGATGAGCAATTTTATTCTTTCACCTTTTTTTCTGCTAAAACTGCTATTTTACTTTGCAGCCGTTGTTGGAGAGAAGGAGGTTCGTCTTCTTACGGACACAATTTCCACCAACTATCAGACTTAGTGGCTATATAAATAAACGTTAAACACCAAGTGTCTGCTTTGAAGATAAGATGGTCTAATTATCTTTTCTCTGCAATTAAAAGGCAACAAAAAGTGACTGCAGTTAAGGTTCATTAGAAGCGTACCTTATTAATGTGACTTTGCATTTTGGGACAAAAGCAACAAATCGTCTCTGAATATTAACACAATGATAATATGTAATGTGTCACATTCTCAAGCTGCATCAGTGACAGTCACTGTGTCATTATAGTAGCCGTTATTGTTGTTGCACCCACATCCTCTGCACTGTCGTCCTCCCGGAGCATGAAGCCCTCGTCAAACGTCTGTCCACCCTGCTCAGCGTAGAAGGACGTCTGGTCCAGCAGCACGCCACACTCTTGACCTGTGGTGACCTCGTCGCAGAAGGCACGTTCACGGCGCAGGGCGAGCACTGTAGCTGAGGCCTGCTGGAAATCTAAACACACCAACAGCACGAGGGGTCAGTAAAAAAACAAAAACACTGAGCTGAGTCTGAGAGAGAAAACCCGTCTTCACTCACCGTAGTTTCCGTTTTCATCGGAGGAGTATTTGTATTTAGGAGAGTCATCCGTGGTGGGTACGTTGTTATTTCTCAGCTCTTCGATGGCATAGATGTCCAACATTATGTGCTCTTCACCTCCTGCGCCTTTACCCTGGGACTTCAACTACACACACAAATGTACTGTTAATAAATCAATCAAAACCTAACGTCACACAATACCGTCAATTATGAACCTGAGATTTTACTCGGCAACATGCCAGACTGCATTTGGTTTCTCTCCCCGTCAGACAATAACAGAATCCTGAGGCTGCAGTGGACAACAATACTGGACAGCTGAAAGCCTTCCTGGTCTGATTAACTGTGATTTCAGCAGAAAACAGCATGAATCTATGGACACAGGCTGGTGGCCGTGGTGTTTATGTACAAAACTGCTCATTCACTGCCTGCATGCCAGCATTGCTGTTCATCATGTGCTTCAGCCTGATAATGTTCCAGCTCTCCAGGCGAGTCACCTCAACCTGGTGTAGTGAACATAAGTGAGTAGAGTACTTCAGTGGCACCAACTCTGTGATAAATATTATGTTTCAGGTTGACCCTGAAATCCGCAGATCATGAATCTCCAAAGAGTTTTCAACACCTTGTGGAATCAATGCTACGAAGACTTTAGGCTGTTTAAAAACAAAGGAAGACTCCTGACAAAGTGCTCAGTAAGTGAACATAGACTGTAATGGGCTGCACAGCAGTGTAAGGCTGAAGTCTTCCAGAAGAAAAATCAATCTTTCTGCTAAATCAAACAATGAGGGATTAGAATGGGTCTGAGAAGTAAATGAGCAGGTGTGCCACTTCTGATTCTGACACAAGGAGAAAAAAGTGAAGATGTGCCTGTGGAGCAGACACAGAACACTTCCATTCATTACCATCCACCCTCCAGCTATCTCCGCACCTGTGCTGCTTTCTTCTCCTCCTCAAAGGCAGCCATGTCCACGGCCATGCCTTTCTCCTCAGCGATGAGGGAGGTCAGGTCCAGAGGGAAGCCATACGTGTCGTACAGCAGCCATGCTGTGTCACCTGCAGGCACACAAACACAGTCAGATCATGGAGAAACATCTGTCTGAAGTAAAAACTCCAGACTCAAACAGTAAATATGATCCTGATACAAATGATGCTGTCATTTATGTAAATCAACAAGAATTTGGATATGAAAGGCACAAAGTTACAGGTTTGTCCTCTTTTTGTATTTTTTTGTAAATCTGTTGAGTATTTTGGTGCTACCCCCCTGGGACAAAGGGGAAATAAACTGCAGCTAGACGACAGCCTGTCAAAGAGATTCAATACAGTGAGGGCCCACATCCCTGCAGGACATTTTTTATGGAGAGCTGGATGTGCAATTTCTTTTCATTTGACTGTATGGTGTGAAATAAGAGTTACTGGGATTTGAGCTTTTCTGTCTGTGGCATTCTCTCTTTAGTCAAGAGGGATATTTTCAACTATAACTGTAAGAAATATTTGTGATATCGTGCATGAGCGTTAGAGGGGATGGATGAACAGAGGAGGAGGCCAATCCACAATGTCAACAAAAACCTCTCTTTGGATTAAAGGAGAGAAAAAGGAGCAAAGAGAGAAATTTGGTTGTTGGTGAAAGTGAAAGCAAAGAAAGAAATGAGGAAATAGTTACTGAATATGTTACACAGACAGAAAATTTCAAGCCACATTTTTTTTTTTATATTCCTCATCAAGTGCCACTCAAATCAGGAACACAGACGAGTGACACTGGGAGCGTCCCACCTGGGATGGTCTTGCTGTCTCCCAGAGTCATGATCTTTCTGTCCAAGATACGGCGCCCCCTGCTGAGGGTCTTGAGGAACTGTGCCTCCTCCTCATTAATAATGTCCTTCACCATTTCTGGGTCTTTCTTCAGCTCTGGAAAAGCCTCACCCTGAGGAAATGAAGACGGTAAATAATCAATATTGGATGAGGGAGGGTTGGAGAGGAAGAAGCAGAGTGATGAAATGGGGAGGAAAAAAAACAGAGACAGGCCATGAGAGATGTTTCTGAAATGCTAAATTCAAAGCATTTTAATTCATCTACACAGATTTAATACAATCTCCACCTATACCTGCAGTTGAGAAATCAATGCAACTTCATGCACTGTCAGTTATTCTGTCCCACGCAGTCCATATAACCGCCACCTTCAGGGTCAACTGCACCCCACAATTCATTCTGTCTGCTGGACTATTTCATTCCAGCTGAAGGCAGTAATATGTCAACTATCCGAGTTTAGGCACTGAGACAAAAAACAAGGAAGTAAATCTCACCAAGGAATCAACCACCACATCCACCAGAGAGGCAAAGAAGCCTCTCTGAGCTCCCAGCTTCTCGTGGGAATAACGGACTGCACGACGCAGGATCCTCCTCAACACGTAGCTAAACATGAAGGAAACAACAACCGAATAAATAAATAAATAAAAATACAATGAAGTAAAAAAAAAAAAGAACTTTACAGAAGCTTTACTTGTAGTCCAAACTCCAGCAGTGTGGTATAAACTCTGTAGTGCATTCATCACAAGAACAGAAAACATTTGGAAACTCTAAAACCTTTAAGTGAACAGGTTTTGCACAGACAGGACAAATCATGCTGTGCTGTGCTCCGCACGCTACAGATGCTCCACAACGCTTCAGATCTTTTTTTGACTGTTCCAATTTCCACCTTTCTTTTTGCTCTGAAACATTCATGTCTCACCCTCTTCCTGTGTTGTCGGGGCGCCCGCCGTCAGATAAGGCGATTGTGATGGTGCGGGCATGGTCAGCCAGCACACGGTAGGCCATGTCGATACCGTCAGCATCCTCAGGGCCTACTTTACCACTGTAAGGCCGAGCTCCTGTGCCCTGAAACAATCAAATTATGATGCAACTTTGAGCTTTTTATGCCATACAAATGGGCATTGTTGCAATATTTTTAATGGACAAATAGACAATGTGTGTGTGTGTGTGTGTGTGTGTGTGTCAGTAAACTGTTAAAACATGCTTAAAATCAATCTTATCTATTTCTAAACCTACTTTCATGTTCATTTTCATTCTAAACAGTATTATTTGGATATATTTTCCAAGAATCACTGTATTTCCTCAGATTTCAGTTCTATAGCCAGCCTCACTGTTCTCTGCTGTGTTGATACTTGTTCTTTTGAGTACCTTGGGCTGCGCAATAGAAGCTTTGGGAAATCATCCCAAATCTTAGTGAAAGGCTTGGCCACTAAAATATATGATGTTACAGAAGCATTTGTAGTCGCTGCACCAAACTGCTGAGGAACCAGCAGCCTCAAGCTTTAAAGTAAACCGAGTGTGAATTTATTAGATCTGTGAAAATCTGCATTAAAGTGCACCGGCTTCAAATTGTATGAGCTGGCAAATAAAATTTTTTCAACCCCTTTTGCACTTCCAAAAGGGTTATTTTATTACCTTCTGAATAGCCTCAAAGTACGGGACAAAGAGATCGGTGTCGTAGTTGGACATTTTGTTCTGCAGCACAGAGACCAGGCGCTCCAGGCCCATTCCTGTGTCGATGCTCTTCTTAGGCAGCGGCTTCAGCTGCGTCTCCGACTCTCTAACCAAAGGGAAGGTGGAGAGAAATGACAAAGAAAACCAATTCACTGATCAGTCAATAACTGTATGCCAGTAACAGAGTAGGATGGCACACAGGTTTTTCTTCACACAATAACTTGCTGCAAAAATAAGTGTACTTCCACTTCTCATTCAGTAAAAGGAGGAACATTCAGCTTTATGTGAAACTTTGATTATTTTGCATTCAGGCAGATATTCAGCTTTTCACACCCAAATCTGTATTAGGTGTGTTCAGATCAATGGTCTTAAATAACCAAGTAATCAGATTTTCCTGCAGAATCCGACAGTGAAGGTGTCGTTCTCACAGCTTCAACATTTTTTTACATTTGTTTAATTAATGGGTGTGTTTGGTGTGGTGATGCCACAAAGCTTGTGAACATTATAATATTCTTAATATAACCCACTGAGTGGAGACCCAGAGCTGAAAGCAGAATTTCATACTTTCACTTCTCTCTGTTGCAGGTTTCTTTTGTCAAACTAATTAGCTAGTTTCTCAAAAAGAGCAATGATTAACAAAAAGATTTTAATATCTGAAGAAAAATCTAAGAAATAGATTCAAATAAAACAGAGCTGAAACGGTAGAGCACAGAGTGCTGTTGTGAAAGCTGTAAACTTAACTGGTGAGAGACATCACACCGCACTGGGACTATCTGAAGAGGCAAGTGTGTATTTACAGTGCTTTGGAATCCATCATAAAACAAATGCACACAACTGGGAATGTGGGATATTTCTTTCAAGATTCATATCATGAATCTGTTGTTGGGAGCAACATATTGGGAAAATGTCAGTGAGCATTATTTATTTACACATAAGGAGGACTGTAAATAAAGCACATCTTACTATTATTCAACCAAACTGCTGACATCCAGTCTGACAACTGACTGCAGATCAGTATAGGTGTGAAAGTGATCTTTGTTTTGCTCAAACAATGGATGACAAAGCAAGACTCAGGACTGATGCAGTCAATCCTGAGGTACGATTTGACAAAGGAGGGTGAAACGTGCAATCTATCAGGAAGACCGTCTTGTGTCTTATTTGAGAACAACTGCTGCTAATCTAAATGCTGGTTTGTGAATTTTTGCTTTGGAACTCTTCAAACATCAAAATGAAATAGCCAATGAAAAACCTAACATGCTGATCTTTATTACTATAACTGATAGTCATCTTTCAGGTACTTTGAATCTAATCCTCAGCATCGCTCTGTGCTGGGGTTACCTGTTGAACTGGATGAAAACCAGGTTCCAGATCTCCAGCACGTTGGGATCGTCCATGTTCACCAGTCCGGAGGCGTCCCTTCCCCCGATACGGTCGTAGTGGATCTCACTGCAGGGACCGCATGGACCAGTGTCTCCCATCTCCCAGAAGTTGTCCTTCATGCTTCCGGGCAGGATACGATCTTCCTGCACCCTGAGAGAAACAAAGCAGCACAGAGAGAGGACTTCAGTATGTCAGCTCAATAAAGAGGTAAAAGGTAAAGCTGCTCATTGTGTTTCAATAACTCATACAAGATGACGATATATACCCAGATGTTTTCTGATTATGTAGATGTGATGACATGGAAGTCACAAAAGGATTAAAAAAAAAAAAAAAAAAAAAAGTAAAGAAAAGATTTGAGATATAAACTAGTAATTAAGACATGCTTTATCTGGCTGAGGACCCGTCAGATATTCATATCTTCAAAAAAATAAAACAGGGAATTACAAATTAGATTAAGAGGCACTTGAACGTGCTTGTTCATGATAATGTAAGAACAGCAGCAGTCTGTCATCAGGAAGGCTAGCACAGGTAAAAAACAAAGCTAAACAAAAAAACAACCCTCATTAAGCCGCATCAATATGCAGCAAAGCACACAAAAATATAATCACATCATCTACTGCAGATGAAGCAGTTGACATTTGGAGCAAATATAAAGTTTCAGCACGGCAGCACAGTGGTTAGCGCTGTTGTCCCACAAAAAGAAGTTCGTAGGTTCAATTCCCAGCCTTTCTTTGTGGAGTTTGCATGTTCTCCCCGTGCCTGTATGGGTTTCCTCCCATCAACAACCCAAAGACATTATGTTTGGGTTAACTGGGTTCTCTAAATTGTCTGCAGGGTGAGTGCGAATGTCTGTCTTTGTGGCGACCTGTCCAAGGTGGCCCCGCCCTCGCCCAATGTGAGCTGGGATTGGCTCCAGCACCCCTTGTGACCCAGAAACGGAGAAGTGGTAGAAGATAGGCGGATAAATAAATGAATGAATGAAGGAAGGAAGTTTCCCACTGCTGTTCAGTTCTTGTGCTAATAAATAAATTAGAAAAATCTAATCGATTATCAATGCCAATGAAATCACCAAATAGAAAACATCTTTCATACCAGCACTAATTACTTTATATCAATTTGAACAACAATTACTATGAAGTCAGTAATTGCTCAACAATATACCGAACTATGCTGCAGTGCTGTGGTGCAACTTAATATTTGTACTATTATCAAAAAATGTGTCTCCAGTGGGACTGCAACAACTAATCAATTATTCAATTAGTTGCAAACTATTTAAATAATGGATTAGTTGGGTTTACTTTATTATAGACAGAAATAATAAGAAGAAGAAGAAGGACAAGAAAAGTGCACAACTCAAGCTGTCAAAAATCTGTGACTTTAAATTAAAGCCTTCAAAGAACAGGTGTGAAATGTGCACAGCTGATCTTGAATCATTAGTTACAGCTATTACAGCCACAAGCTTACAGTTACAGATCTCCTGCCTGCTGTGAACCATGATAAGTGGAAGAAACATTTACTGACTTCTCCACATTACTTAAATAAACCATCAGGGGAAATGTTTCATTCATAGTTAAATTGATGAGATGGGATTTGAGACAGGGAGTTGGGTGGAGGGGAAGAATCTTCTAGGCTGTTGTTGTAAATATTGAATCTCAGAGGGAAAGGTGTTTCCCCAGGGGATGATCACACAACATTATGCAATTACTATAAACAAGGAAGCTATACAATAGATGTTGAGCTGCTCAAATACAGTGTGAGATCTGTAAACGATTTGTATAACTCTTCGGAAATAACACAGAGTGAGGAAATAATGCAGAGGAGGGGTACAGAGTAACAGTTTCTGACATGTCAAGAAGTTAATGTATTTGGCTGAGCTTTTGAAAAATGCTTCCAATTCTTAAGATATCCTCACCCAAGGTCTATCCAGATCTGTTTACACTCCAGGTCAGGCTCCAAGCCTGCATCAGCATTACCCCCGAAGTAGGTGACGTACAGACGGTCCAGGTCAATACCCAACTCCTTGGTGAGCAGCTCCAAGGCCATTGTACAGGCCAGTTGCTGCAGAAGGAGGTGGGAAGGTGTAGCATGAGGAGAGGGAAGAAAGAGATGACACGGATGAGTGAGAAAGATTACAGAATGAAGCACAAACCAAAGCGAAAGCTGTTACAGCTCATTGGTCTGAATTAGTGAACAAAAATGTATTGTTGCACATGAATAAAGCCTCTTCGTTATTCTTGCAGCGTTAGCCACACCAGGTTAATGATAGCTTTTCATTTTTTGCTGTAAAATGTGCCACCTGTTAGTAATTGTGGTTACAAATATACTATATTTTTTATATTGATGTTTTATTTTTGTTGCGAACACAACTACAACATGCTGATAAATTAAGGCCATATTTCTTAAATTCCTAAACATCAATATGAGGCTAGAAAAATCAGCTTGGTGATTATATTAAGATGACAACAGTGGCACCTTAAAGTAGTCGCCAAAGGACCAGGATCCAAGCATCTCGAAGAAGGTGTGGTGATAAACATCTTTGCCCACATCATCCAGGTCGTTGTGTTTGCCTCCTGCACGGATACACTTTTGGGTGTTGGCTGCACGACGCAGTCTGGCCATGGGGTGGGATGGATCGATGGTGTTGAGAAAGATGGGCTTGAACTAAGAGAAAGAGGTACAAAAAGCTTTTTTTGCGATTTGCTTTTAAATCAGTGGGTATACCATTATAACAGACAAACCTGAGGGAGGGATGCACAGATCCTAGGGAGGGATGTGGGGACTGTACCTGGTTCATGCCAGCATTGGCGAAAAGCAGCGTGGGATCGTCCAGTGGGATGGTGGATGATGAATGGACGTATTGGTGCTCATGGCGACGGAAGAAGTCGATAAACTTTTCACGGATCTGAGCTGCACTCAAAGAGGAGTCCATCCTGAATCAGCTCTCTGAAAAGGAAAATTGTAGAGCCAAGTATCTTTAAATTTGTGGCAAGGATTTTATTTCGGACTTCAAGTCCAAATTAAATTGTGCTGGGTCACTGACTGGATGTCATACTAGAACAGAAAACAGCAAGAGACTGGTCTGACATGAAAACCAATTAAAAAAAACAGGAGCCGTAGAAAATAGACCTGCAGTCATCAAGGGTAAGCTCTAACTGAACATCTGAACAACTTTTAAACTAATTTAAGACCAGATCAGACTGAGACAGTACTGCTGAGAGGTTACACTGTATGTTAATGGCTCAAAAGCCTCCGTGGCAGCTGTTTCTGTGGACAAACCCAGTCTTCACTTCTTCCTGTGTGATCCCAGTGACTACAATAACATGTACAGTATTGGGATGGTGGTTCTGTCACAGCAATACTTTTGAGCATACGTTAAAGGCTAAATGTCATCACAGCAAAAAAACTACGAATGAGGAACTCTGTCAGACCAGTTACAAACCAGTTTAACCAGATGACTCTGTCCTGCAAATCACCCATCTGCCCAAAAAGTCTTTAAAACACACAACTGCCAAACTGACACCCAAAATACAGCTCAGGGAATCCTGTAATTTGGTGTAACATATGATCTAACAAGAAAGGAATGCCTATTATCTAGACCTGTCTCTGTTCATACTACATATTAGTAGAATTAATACTTTCTAACCTGTTAAGATTGTACCTTGAGGGTGGAAGTCTGTGAGTCTGTGTTTTCTTTGCTGTGGCTGAAATGTATGAATTTTTCCTTTGGGAGATTAATAAAGTTCCATCTTAACCCCGTAACACCACAGAGTCCAGACTGTTGATTAAAATGTTTATATATTTCTTATGAGTGCTGAAGTAAAGCATTAGAACTGGCCATCATTTCCACCATCAGTTATGCTGTCTGATCAATAAAATATAGCAATGCCAAAATAGAAAAAAAAAAATAAAATAAAGATTGCATTTTTGCAAAAATCCAAAGTACAATCTCTAAATCTCAATCTCTGTCTTTTTTTAATATGCAAAGCAGTTACTTTCCTGCAAACTAACTAAGTGCCAATATCCCAACTCTTAATCTGTGAGTGTTCAACTTGAGTTGTGCTTTCACGCCGATGTTCTACTCTGTCATTAATTTCCTTCCAACAATTTATGCTTTTGCTCTTCTCATACCAACAGCAGCTCGGGAATCCTGTGGGGAATGTGATGTGCACCGTAATCAAACTGACAACACATCTGGATAAATCAGTTTAGCATCTGAACATACAGCAGAGTATGGTAATGCTGCTACAGTATTGCATCATCAACTAGCAGATGGCTTGGTTTCTTTCAAGTTGTGTGTGCACATTGCGTTTAAATAATAATAAAAAAAAAAGCCCTTACACATCAGGCTGAATGCATTCAGAGATGAAGTAACAAGGGAGGCAGATAGCAGTTGATACGAGATAAGGCAAGGAAAAAAGTAACAATCAATCAGTAATTGTATTTATTTATAAGGCGAAATAACAAACACGGCTGGTTTTAGGTTTGCTACACAAAGGGTTTAAAAAAAAAAAAAAAAAAAAAAAAACCTTTCCATTATATTGCTCAGTCACAATTCAGTAAAAAGTTTAGTTTTAAGTTCCTCAAACTTCCTTCATCCGATTTAAAGTTTATTTGAAGTATTTCTCTGGGGTTTACTTTTCGTTTTTTTTTTTTATGTGCCATAAGTTTGAGATATCAATTTTCTATGTCCGCTCAGGGGGTGTATCTGAGACAATTCGATTCAAAACAGTTCGAATGAGGTCTATATTTAGTTGCTGGCAAATTTCAAGTCAACGAAAACTTACAAACTTTGCAAAGTCACAGCATGAAGCTAAATCCAAGCCTTTAAAATACCTCTGAGGGATCTAAATCCAGTTCAAGATACTTCTGCACTTATAACCAAGAACTGCAACCACAACACACAATAGGAAGATGCCTAGGCTCCCACAATTTAAGTGAAGAAAAAATTCAAGCCTTATTTGGGTTCCCCATTTGTGAACTTTGCTGCCAAAGGAAAGCACACAGCTGGTGCATCCAGCAGGCAGTCAGTAAACAGTGGCTGTCCCCATCCTGGCTACAAAACCACCCTAGTAGCAACCAGAGAGAGTGGAGACACTTGGGGTGATGGGATGGAAACTTCAGTCTCTGTGAAGTTCACTGACTGAAAGAAGTGATGTGAGGCAGGTGAGAGCCAGAGTCAGAGACCAGGACACGATGGACAACATTGGCAAAAGGAAAGACATTCAAATGGGGACCAGAATATTACACGTTTAAACAATTAATACGATAAGAAGCAGCTCAGGTAAACAATAAAATCCACAGCAGCCTTCAGCTTTGCCCAAACCCAATAAATCCAATCTTTCTTAATGATTTCAGAGTAACATAACTCATAAAACATTAACTGCTACAAGGACACTTTCCTTTGCCCCTTTCTTGATCCCCTGCCAGCTCTACGGAAATGGGCACACAGGCTTTGTTGCCATAAAATAGAACATAGTGCCACTGATGTTAGATATTATTCAAACATCATTCAGTCATTCAATGATCTTCGGGAAGCTGCATTAATAGACGATGAGCAGGCTTTTAGCTGCTGTGCTGACGTTAGCAAGCTACATGTTAGCCAAACAGGCTAGCCCAATATATCCACCCTAAACCAAGACATTTCAGCACACAACTCCCCAAAAAAAAAAAACAGTCAGTACTTAATGTAAACGTGAATCTTATTTACGTCAAAAGCACCAGAGCGAATGAAAATACTCACAGAAGTGACTAATCCGGCAGATTGAATCAGGTACGGCTCCCAAACACACCGCTTTAGTCCACGCTGCTCGACCAGAAAGGAGAGCGCACGGGCCGGCGAGCACGCCCATGGCGGGCACCCATTGGTCCGGCGGTCAACTACGTCACCAAATCACAAAGCCCATTGGTCGAGCCAGCTGTCAATCTTCAGCAAACCCGCTACGTCAGTGGTACGAAGTTGCCTTGCTTGGCTGATGCAACGAAAAAGAGCCCGGTGTCAACATTTACGACGGTGGCGTCCAAATTCATAAAAAAGCTGGTTGATCACATTCACAATTAATATGGTCACATGCAATGTTTCGCTACTATTATTATTTTTAGTTGTTTGAATCATTCAGAAAATGTGATTAAGCTACGGCCGGGTCGTTATTAAATGTATCACTGTTTTCTAGAATACATGTGTGATATTGAGGAAATGAGGAAAAAAATCAAACACTGTTGATTGTTATTATTATATGAATAATGAGGTTTTCTGTCATTATCAAGGTAGTTTCAGTGACACGCATTGACGGAACCTTTCTTCTGCTCTCATGTGTTCCCGGAAGGGGCCCAGTTCAGTGTAGGACCGGATCCCACGCTGCTACCGCCAGTTTAGTTTAGTTGAACTACATCATGCCGACCGACACCAAACGTGTACGCGGCCCAGAAGTGTCCCAAAGCCCGTCTCTGTTTTCGGCCAAACCTGCGGCGGCGGTCCCGTCGCGGGGCCCCAGAGAGGACGGCCGGCAGCGGGACCAGGTGGACGTCCGGCCCGTGTTTGTCCGGTGTGGGCTGGTGAGCCAGGCCAAAGGCTCCGCGTACATCGAGGCTGGAAACACCAAGTTGATGTGCTGCGTGTATGGACCCAAAGAAACTGAGCGGAAAGATGAGACTGATATGAAATGCGGAAGGTCTGTGGTTATTTATTGGTTATGTCTATTAAAGATGTTGAACTGGGTCAGTCACAGACTCATTGACCCGCCATCTAAAACTCAAACACCGTGAATTAATAATGATGGTGACACCTGTTCACTGCTGCCCCCCACAAAACCCAATGCTTATCTGTATACTTCACTTCATACTATTTTATTTTACTTTATATTTTGCATATTTATGCTGTTTTTACATTCTGTATTATAACGCATAATTGTGTAATCCTGTAATCCTGTAATGAACCAAAGTTTCCCTGGAGCTTAATATTTATGCATTTGATTAAGATAAAGTACTAAACCGAAATATTTCTGAGAAGAGAGACATTCCCCTCATTACCTCATTAATGGTCAGGTGTGTTTGTGGTAAATAAACAACAAAAGTTTTTTTTCCATGTTTTCAGATTGACAACTGATATGCGTTTTGCTCCATTCTCCTGCCCGGAGAGGGGCTCCTGGATCCAGGGGAGCCAGGATAAGGACCTCTCCCTCATGCTGCAGGAGAGTCTGCAGCCTGCAGTGTGCCTCCACAAATACCCCCGATCTCAGATCGAGATCAATGTGATGGTTCTGGAGAACAGTGGTTCAGTCCTAGCCCACGCAATCACGTGTGCTTCTCTTGCTCTGGCGGATGCAGGAATCGAAATGTACGATCTGGTCCTTGGTTGTTCCATTCGCCAGGATGGGTCTTCATATGTGGTTGATCCCTCGTATGCGGAGCAAAACAGCTGCAGCTCAGACAGCAACGAGAACCAGGGAGGTCTGACTGTTGCATTCCTTCCCAGCCTGAACCAGATTTCTGGGCTGCAGTCAGATGGCGAAATGACTGAAGAGACTCTGACAGCTGGGGTCCGGACCTGCATCGAGGGAT
This sequence comes from Echeneis naucrates, assembly GCF_900963305.1. Classification (NCBI taxonomy): domain Eukaryota; kingdom Metazoa; phylum Chordata; class Actinopteri; order Carangiformes; family Echeneidae; genus Echeneis; species Echeneis naucrates. Next base: position 4,316,854 of record NC_042526.1, on the reverse strand, counting down.
GCTATAAACTGTACCCGGTCATCCAACAAGCTCTGGCAAAGGCTGTGCGTAAAGCTGCGCCCCCTCCATCAGAGAGCTGAGAGACTCATTATGATTACTGCTCATGTTGTAGATTTTCACTTTTACAATTTTGTGTCCTTACATGACAACAAAACCTATTTTTCTATGTTTGTTATATTGTCTGGAAATTATTATACAGATTTGAGTGTTTCCTTATTCTATCTCTGAACCACCTACTCATGTGATATAGTTTGTATTAGAGTACTAAAGCTTCCAAATTGGCTTGACACTGAAAAGTACATGCAAAAAAGAAAATGTATTTTAGTTTTATGATATTGATCATCATGTACCATACCTAAAGGGGAAAAAACAACAAAATACAGTCTTTTGCAAAAATATACATAAATCAAAAACAATCCAGATGAAATTGGCCCACAAATGTTCACCAAGAGTTATTGCTCGCTTTAATAAAATTAAATGACCTGTGCTGTTAAAACTGCCTCTGGTCTATCCTGAACTCAATTCGATTCTCAACATTTTGAAACAAGGTTTTATGCATTCATTTTTATTTATTTTATTTATTTTAATCTCAGTCAAAAGTATTCAACAGTGTGAGTTTATATCACAGGAAGATTTCTTGTCTTTATAAAGTAAATTCAAACACTGGTGACAAATGTCAACGAAAGTAATTTTAATTGCTAACAACAAACTCAAAAGCACTCGCGTCTAATCACGTTTCATTGACTTGACTCCAGGTTTGATAACTGATAACTTGATAACTGACTTTTGCTTTGAAGTTTACATACTTTTGGTTTACAGGCTGTTCAGTACAGATAACAATACAATGGTGGCTGTTACTGGTTGAAACAGACTGCCTCACCCATGATTGTACCTTGAAGGTGAAGATCAGGCCACATTTTAGAAGAATGCAGAAAACTAGGTAATTCCTGAGGGTTCACTTGCTTTCTTTCCATTTGTACATTAATGTGTCATCGCTTGATGGCGTTTTCTTGTGAAGAAAAAGATGGTCAATAAACACTGACTGCTTTTAAATCCATTGATAAGATCCTTATGGACTTAATTTATTATTTAAAGCAGCATTATCATATTTTATCATTTTAGCAAAGCTTAACATTCTCAAAAGTCACGTTAGAAGTAAAAAAGTTTCATATTTTCTTCCTTGGAACTGCAACAGTACATAAAAAAACTATCCAACACTGAAAACACCAAAGCCCTATGCACTTTTTGTAAATGTTTCTTCTTCTCTTCTCAAAAAAAGTCGAATAAAATGTATTGTCTATTTTGCATTGACAAGAACAGAAAAAAACAAAAAAAACATCAACAGCGGAACGGAACTGAAGTCGGACGACGAGAATCGCGACAGGACCTTTTTTACGGTGACACCAAACGTCCCAGCTCTGTAGCAGTATCATACTGGTAAGTTTAAATCGATGCTAAAACCGAGCCTGAAATAAAGCCTTTCTGGGCTCAACCCGTCCTCAGGACGGTTCTGCATCCGAAAACGCAGACTCGGGAACGTGACACCACGTTGTTTCACCGCCGGCGGCGCCGACATCTTGGTGTGTGCTAAAGAAGCTAACATTAGCCGGCGTCAGCGTGTCCGACTCCTCACGGCCGGATCGTGTAAACTACACCGGCACACAACCGGCCGTTTGTCTGCCGACCACCAAACCGGCGGACGTGGAGAGAAAATTGTCGGTAAACTTGCGTCGGGCTCGAAATGCTAACCTGGGTCGGTGGCTAACGTCGTTATCTGTGCTCCCGGTTTAACGAGCCGGGCCGGCGACGCGCAAACGAAGCTTCGGTCCGTTTCCAGACAGGCTGCTGAATCTGGCTCGTCACCTCTTTGCGAAACCTGTCAAATGTGTCGTTGAAGAAAAGTAAATCCTGATCATCTTTATTTACTTGTGATGATTGAAGGTGACCACAAGAGAGAGCCAGAAGCTTCAGGTCTGAGCTGAGACTTTAAATCTGTGTAAAAAAAAAAAATGTCCACATGCAGCTGTTGACTGTTTTTTTTTTTTTTTGTTTTTTTTTATAATATATTTTAAGAAGATCTCACTGCAGCACTGTCTTCACCAAAGTTGAAAAAAAAAGACAATAAACGCTGTATTATTTCTCACTAAAGGTGAATGTGGATTCATCTTTGAATTCCGGGTGCACATCACTTTGCTTTCTGCATATTCTGAAAATGACACCACTAATTTCTGGCATTCAGCTTGACTGTGAACATGAACTCATGCTGCTGAATTAATTGGATTTGTTGTAAAACAGGATGAAAAAAAAAAACTCTAACTGCAGCATTTATCTGCCCCCTGGCATTTAATTGTTGACATTCAATATGATGTCTGGAAATGTATGCAGTTTTGGTGTTTTTAATGACAAAATTAATTTTTTATTTGACATTTCAGCATTGGTTGGCGCTATGTTTTGTTCACATGACATAAGACATAAAAACATTAATTCATTAGTCAAGTTGGGATTGCATGATGTAATGGATTGGGGGTTACTGAAGAACAGAAAAAACAATTAATTGAATCCAAGTGTTTCCAGTTTGGGTGCTCAGAGGACAAACAAAGATATACTCTGCTATAGACCTCTTTACTTTCTAATCTACAAGCATCCAGCCAAAAAAGACTTTATCCAGTCTTGAATGAAAAAGAAACAGCATATTTTGTTTGGAATAATATTGTCTGTGTGTGTGTGTGCGTGCCAGTTGTAATGGCAGGTGGAGGGTCAGCGGGGGTCGACCTCAGCAGGAAGTTTGTGTCTGAGGCAGAGCTTGATGAGAGGAGGAAGAAAAGACAAGAGGAGTGGGAGAAAGTCAGGAAACCTGATGATCCAGAGCGTAAGAACACTCGCACACTGATCCAAAATGTGCTGTGACCATAAAATGCTTATGTCTGCATGAACATACACATATGTCTCTCTTCAGAGGCCCCAGAGGAGGAGTATGACCCACGTTCCCTCTACGAGCGACTGCAGGAGCAAAAAGACAAGAAACAGGAGGAATATGAGGAGCAATTTAAATTCAGTGGGTCCTGGTTCGCCAGTTCGTTTTTCATTTATGTTTGACTCTGTTATTACCAAAACAGAGACTCGTGTTGCATCACATTTTCCAAATGTTCTGTTTGATTGCCTCTCCTTTATACATGATGGTCAGCTGTGTATGGATTTAAAGCAGGTTTGTTTTCTGAAAAATGCACTCCCCAGCCATGTGATCAGAGCATGTTTGTTTCCATGGTGACAGGGAACATGGTGAGGGGATTGGACGAGGATGAGACCAGCTTCCTGGACGAGGTCTCCCGGCAACAGAGCCTGGTGGAGAAGCAGCGCAGGGACGAGGAGAAGCAGGAACTGCTGGAATACAGAATATCCTTCATGAAATGTTTGTTTATTAAAAATGCACAGTAATTATCCTGAATAACCTGGTGCTTGTTTGGCAAAATGTGTTAATCCCTCATTTAAGTAAAGCACAAGTAAGCACTGAGAGGTGGGGGAAGACACAGCAGTTGCAACAAGATAATGTTTTGATTATTTGGCCGCTCATTACAAGACAATTGGAGGATAATTGTCATGGTTCGGGATGGAAACCTCATAAAATATGCCAATATTCATGTAAGTGCTAAACTGAAATTTGCAATTATTCTTGCATAATTTTCACTGCGTCCAGAACAATCCAGTCAGAGTTACATTCAAAAGAACATTTATTTCTGCAATGAAATCTCTCAACGTTTTGATGAGAGAGAAAATCAGTCTTCGTCACACTCAGAACTTACTTTACTGACTCCTCTCTTTCTATGAAACTGAAAAACTTGTCGTTGGCCGAAACGTGACTTTATTGGTGATGTCAGTCAACAGTATGTGCGAGCCGTATCAGCTGAGCCAGAGATCTGTTAGTGTTGATGCAGTTACTACATCTACTGATGGAGGTTAATGGAAGTCCTCAGACAGATTCTCATGGATCCAACAGAAGACAGGCAGCACTCAACCATCTTTTGGTTCAGGGTCATCACTGTATGACAACCTTTTTTTTAAAGAAGATGCCATTTCAAAAGACAACGGCTGTTACTGAATGGCATCCAAAAACATTCTTTATTTTATCATATTAAAATAGTATTTGCATACTAATGAAATTTGTTGGATAATTGAGAAGTTTTTGCATTAATGGGAGCTGTATATTTAATATTCACAGAGAACATCTGTGAATGTGCTGAAATTAAAAGCTACATGACAAGAACCAGATGTCCTGTGCACGGCCCCTCAAGTAATTGTCACCATGGAAAAGTGTGATTGCGATGTTGTAGCTGAGAAATGATTCTCTGTTGTGAGTTTCTCACTAAGTCTTTGGATTTCAGTCCCAGTTAAGCTTTGCAGCTCACTTCATGCTGTTTATAACGGTTAAACGACTTTGTGTGTTAGCAGATTCAGGCAGACATCTTTCTACCATTGTCAGGCTTCTGCTGCGACTGCATCATGCACACGTTACACACACACACACACTGAACTCTAATCTAATCTCATGTTTGCAGCACAATGCTCAACATTTAATTGCTCAATCTAGAAGCAGTGAGTGTATCTCTGTGTCACAGACATAACTGCCGGGTCACTTATGACCTTGTTTTTCATGTTTAATACCAGCGTTAAATTCAATCATATTGATATTTATTCAGCCCAAAATTTTACTAACGTCTAAGCAAATTCTGAGGCAGTGTTTATTTTGTAATATGTTACTCTAGTCATCTGGCCTGCTGACATTTGTTGGAAGGACTGCCAGAAGGGATCCAAACAGACTTTGTCTAAGCAGACTTTTTCAGTCTGGAGCTATAACATTAGGTCATATCTAATTTATACAGTCCGTCCAGACACATCTCACTACATATCCAGTAGTTTGTCTGGACGGTCTCCTCTGTTACTCTCTTTTTGTCTTTGCAGCGATCTGACAGACCGGTTTGCCGATGAAGAGAATGGGTTGTCGTGGAAACTGTATCATAGGCTGGTAACTACGGTGACGAGTAAAAGCAGTCATTTGTTACTGTGAACACAAAGTTGGTGCAGACATGTAGACCTTAGTGAGTGGAAACACAGGGCTGCTCATCTGAACCTCATCTGTACTTCGGTCTATATTCTCTCTTTCTGTGTGTCTCGTCTGTGTTCCTTCTTCTCTGCTTCTCGACCCTGTTTCACGTCTCCTGAGCTCTGTCCGTTACCTGTTCTTGTTTTAGCATCTTTATCTGTGTCACTTTCTTGTCCCTCATTCCCTTCCTCTGCCTCCGACTACTTTTCTTAGCCTCTCAGATCTGTGTCGCACTGATGGAGATGTGCGACACAGTTCCTTTCCTGAAGGTAGAGCAACATTGTAACTTGCAAAATTGAGGGTGACGCCGCCCCCACCCCACCCCAAGGCTCAATTATGGTTTATTCATCTTGACTCTGTAATGTCACAGCGCTTTAGTGAAGCATGCATCTGCTGAAAGCCGCAAAGAGCCTGAAAAAAAGGCAGCACCAAAACATTCAGGGTCAGAGCAAAGGACCAGCCACCTGTCTCAGGCCCATTTATTGGCTGGAGCTGTGAAGAGACGCAGGTAGGCACACAGATGCTTTAAGCCTGCATTTATTTTTTTTTATATATTTTTGCTACTTTAGGATAAAGTTATCATGTCCACTTAGTTATAGATTTATACGTCCCAGCAGATGTGAAGGAACAATAGAGTTTGTTTTGTTGTGTTTATGTCCATCTGATGAAATGAAAAGCCGATTTCCTGGTCTTTTCTCTTTTGCACCACCTCCTCCGGGAATAGGCTGCTGGATGTGCCATTATTTTCACCAGCTAGTCACTAGCTGGGACATTAAACGTGGTCTTTTTAGCTATGGTCAATGTGAGATTTTTATTAGAGCAGTTTTCAATATTCAAAAATTTCTCTGCTCTCTCACCAGTTCTTCCCAGTCATCAGACACAAGCAAAAAACAGAAGGTGGAAATCACAACAGCAACAACAGGAAATGGAGACAGACACACAGGTGGGCTGCAGCCTGAGTACTAAAAAGAGGACTGTTTGCCTTAAGCTGACATAAACTGAGTTGTACAACTTGCTCACAATTTTCAGTCATTTATAAAAACGGGTCCTGATCACTATTCAGCTGACCGAAACAGAACTGAGGCTCTTAGTTTCAAGTTAAAGAGGCGACAGTTGATACATTCAGTTTGTCTTATTTACAGTGTTCAGGAATCCATTTAGCTTCTCTTACCTCTCCATCATCTTCAAAGTTCCCTAACCTTTCTCAAGAGAAGCTGTGTAGATGTCCGATTCCTGACTCTGACGGTGTGTTGTGCTGTTTAGAACAGGAGGGAGGAGCAGGTGGAGGAGCAGGGGGAGCTGAAGATCAACAAACAATCCCCGGCTTCACGGCAAAGACGACCTCGGCTCCCCTGAGCTCCGGTCAAGGTGTTTTACACCTGCCGTCGGCAGCCGTGTGCGTCGGCGTTTTACCGGGACTGTGGGTTTATTCTGGCAGCAGCGACTCTGACAGCAGCTCGGACAGCGAAGGTAGCGTGGACGCAATCATGTTGCCGTACCCCCGGCACAGCAGGGCTTACAGATAGACACACAACACCACCAATGCACACACAACCTCTGAATGAACCTTTAGAATGGTCTGTAAACACTCAGAGCAGGTAACGTTACACAAGAAATACAGACAGGTTAAAGGTCATACATACACACTGTTACAGAGGTACGCACACACAACACAAACCTGAGCCTAAAGAAGTTTACCTAAAGGCCAAGTTCATATCACCTTAGACTCCTAAACTGACCACACACACCAAATAGACAATAAACAAACAGTATTCCTGTTGTTTTCACAGCTGTGAGTTAATCTGTTGCTCTTTGTCACCAGACAAAGTTCAGCCCAGTAAAATAATCTTAAAATCCAGTAACATTGAAACCTATTTAAACTAAATCTTTGTATTTATTTGTGTTTTTTGTTTGTTGTTTTTTTTTCTTTTTTTTTTTTTTTTCTTTTTTTGCTATTGTGGCACTCAAACATGACACCTCCACCCTTCCTTCCCTCAATCACATCTCACAGTTTAAGCCGAGCAACCATTCCCGCACTGCCTACCCTGATGACATCCTGCCCCCCCCACACCCCCCTCACAACCCCCTTCCAACTCAAGCCACAGCGACTGCAAGCTGTGCTATTGGCTGAGGGAACAGTGATTGACAGCTGTGGAGCAAGGAAGAGACTGCCTTAGACTGTGTCACATCACTCACACCTTTTAGCTATCAGCAGCAGAGGAGAGAACCGGGGCAGGACACGCTTCCTTCTCCCTTTTGGGTCAAATGCGAAGTTTGAATGGTTTAAAAACCATCTTTTATTTTTTGTGACGTAATGTATTTTCTTGTCAGAAGTTTGTTTTAAAGTGACATCATGCTGGAAAGATGCTGGACTGTTTGCTGCTGTCTCAGGCACCAGAGCTTTGTTTTGTTTGTCAAAGTCTGAGCAGAGGAAAATAAAGTGTTTTCCCTTGCACTCTGTACTTACCATGAGGATTTGTGTGTCTGTGTGTGAGAGAGAGAGGGAGCAAGAGACCATTATTTTATCCTTTACGCTTTGTGATGATATTTTTCAGGGGGTATAGTCATCACCTTATTCCTACCCCACGATACCTTACCTGAATTACTTTAATCCTTCCAGTGTGTCTGGCTTTGTGAGGAGTGTGGAGGAAACCTAAATGAAACACCTTAGAAGGGTCGATATGATCATTCCTTTGCTTTCTGTGATTCACATGTCGGTGGATAACTTGAGCTCAGTTAAGATATTTTACCTAAGACCGCCCCCACACATTGTCCTCCCCCTCTTTCCCCATGCTTCATTCGTTTAAAGGCTTATTTGTTTTGAAGTTTGGAAACTGATGATGAATCCAAGTGGGCTGGTCCTTTGACTTGGCTGAGGGTGGTGGCCATTTTGCTGTGACATCACAAAGTTACCAACATCCTCCTGGTTTGTTTTAAGCCACAGTAGAGATTGAGCTCTATGATCCTCTGTCAGTACCTTTTTATTTTTTTGTAATTAGTCCTGTCAAATAAACTGAACATCGTGTTGCTCACAGCCGTGTTTCTAAGTACTACTGTAGTACTACCCTATAATACAAAAAATACAGATGAAAAAAAATAAAATCAGGTGTTAGCCTACTTGTTATATTGTACTCAGATCATAGAAACCCTGACTATATGAGATGAACAGACTTAAAAGATGAATGTTTGGCTCCATTAAAAAAAAAAAAATAGCTTAAGCTGCCACTCTTCATTTAGAGTCTGCCAGCTTTTTTTTTTCCAGACTTTCATGGGTCATAAAGTGAATGTGTGAAATTGTACTCAATGAAAACAAATTCAGATATTCGGATTCTGGGATGTTTATTCGGTCCTCATTAAAACTTTGGCAGAAGAGTTGTGCATGTGCGGCTGAGCTCAGTTTGCTGATCGAGGTAGAAAAACACAACAGCAGTGAAGGTGAGATAATATAAAGACTGCCAGCAGCAGTAGGGAACTAACTGTCCAATGTTTGTTTTTGTCTTTAGTGCGTTCCTTAAAGTACAAGAACGACTCCGTAAACAGAGACCAAAGATAATTTTGATCTTGTGTTCACGGCTCCTAACAAGCTCCTCCGTTTCTGTAAGTTCACTGACACAAGCAGGCATGGGTGGATGCCCAGCATCTCTGCTTCAGTGATGAGGCATCGCCATGACAACAAATGATAAAATCAACATGCACAACAAAAATATCATTTCTGGAGTTTAGCCTTTTGATCACAGCATTAACGAGCTTTTACGACAAGAACAAGGTGACAGTAGCCACATTCGAAGTTTGTGCCGAACGCTCCAAGACATGAGTTATTTATTTCCTCTTTCCTTTTCCAGAGTTCTCTGGAGCTACTTTTTGTGTGAAATGATTTCACTGTTGCCATCAGACTTTATTTTACTGTGTTTTCAGTCCAAAAAAAATGGAAAAACAATCAAAGCGGAGTCGTGTGAAGTGAAACAGTTTGGGGTTTTTTTTGTCACCATCCATCTCTCTGCTTCTCTTTATCCAGTTTATCTCTTATTAACTTTTGATTGTTGGGGGGTGGTTAGCGTTGCGGGTCATATCTCATCTTTTGTGGTTGTTGTGCCAGATCTTTAGTCATGTGTCTCTGTATGAGTTTGTGTTTGTTTATATCAAACAAACAGCACCTGTGACATTTTCTTCAGTTTATTAACCTGAGTGTGGACAGAGACACAACTTTATAAAATCAATATCACATTTAGTACAAAGATACACAGTAATACACATTTTCAGCACTGCATAAAAAGTACATTAAAAACATTTCAGAAACATCAGATTATCAACATACACAGCATCATAGAAATATACATTCAATATATACTGTATGCATATCAGAAACTCCTCGTCTCCTTCAGCGTCAAAGCTCTCATGGTAACAGCCTTCTGTGCCACGTCTTATAACATTTCCTTCAATGTAACTTCATTAAAATGTTCACAAAATCTGCTAAACACATCATTTAAAAGAGAAAAAAAAAAAAAAAACGAAACAAAAACATGCGTACCCAGCATCACTTTGTAAACAGTGAATAGATATTGGCAACATGCAGGATAAACCAAAGTCATTAGAAATACAAGGCCCCATACACAGCATCTCACATCCACCCTGTGTTAGTGCTACAGCGACCACTACGGCCTCATCCTCCTCTGAGCCTGTCGTCTTCAATCAAATCAACGTAGTGGAGCATAAAAGCCGCCTATCAAAGACAGATGAGCAAACTGCCCCCCCCCCCCCCCCCCCGGGTTATGGAGCAGGAGGAGGAAACACTGCTCCGTTCAGCATCAGCCTGTGAGTCCGCCACACACGAGCATTAAAGCAGCATCCATCTGATCTGCTACTGGAAAAGGATCCATACGACAACAGCAGAGGAGTCGACAACTGATGAGAGTTCAGCTCAGGAGGGACTGTACACTGAGGAGCTGTACGTATCACATGGATCAGTCACAACACACTGACATGCAAAAAGAAAAAAGAAAAAAAAAAAAAACCTCCTGATGAACTGAGATATTCATTTCTCTAAAAAAGGCCAGTGTCTTAGCTGCATATTCATTTACTCATTGGGAGACAACTCTCCCAACTCTCTTTACACATGCAAGGTCCTTTACAATTTATCCTCATCAATCTGTGCTGGAGATGTTTAAGAAAAAGAGAAAATCACTTTTGATGGATCTCTACTGGATACTGAGCAAACTTTCTGTAACTGGTACAAACTTTGCTAACATAATGACAGAGATGTGTTTTTTTTTTTTTTTTTTTTCCTGCCCACAACTAATTTTTGTTCACAGCTCATATACACACGTTCACCCTTCATTCGTTTGCCGTTGATGAGAAAAGGTTTTGTTGATCTGCTGTACGTAGAGTGGGGCTCTCATCTCCGGGCTGTCTCACTCCGGTGCTGGGTTGGCCGGCGGGAGATTCCTCTGTTTGAAATACTGAGTGACCTGCTGAGGCAGCTCGGCCAGGACCGATTTGGCCAGAGTCTCCTTGGGTGCCTGAGCCAAAATAGGAAAAAAAAAAAAAAAAAGCAAGACAGCACGTCAACTCCAAAGCAAATTGAGATTAGAGACCTGGCATTTGTAGTGTGTTTACATCCTGTTGTGACTAGACGTCTGTGTTGGTTTTCATGGTGTGGGTTGGAGAGACCACTCAAATCCATGAAGAGAACTCATGACGGTTCAGCACTGTGATATTTTAGACAGTAGGCGCTCCTCAACGTTCCATAAATAAATGTGTGACAACACAGATCACCAGCAAAAACTCCAACATCAGTTGTCATGAACATAAGCTATAGTAATAATAACAATAATAACAATAATAATAATAATAATAAGAATAGAGAATAAGAGCCATTGTGAAAACCAGAAATGCAGAATAAGACCATTTAAATTAAAATCCAGAGCCTCTCTGAACAGATCAGGTGGTTCGCTCTTTAGGCTTAAATGAGAACAGCAGCAAGTTTTGCGTAACACCTACATGCTCACAGGCTTCAGTTGAGGGTTCACAGTGCAGCCATGTGTGTAAAAACCACAAAGCACATTTGCAGACAGAGATCTCCCCTTGTTAAGAGTTATAACAGAATGAAAGATATCGCAGAATGAGGGCTTGTGTTGTACATTTCCTGCAGCCGCACTCTAAATCCAGCTTTTTTTCCACCAGAACAGATGACCTGTTCTTTGTTAGCAGTTTTTTTTTTTTTTTACATCTTTAATCCTGTTTTATTGACTGAACTTTCTCCAATCTACACTGTGAATGTTTAAATTATGTGTTCAGTACAGAAAAGAACAATACAACATGTGTGTTAATTAATTAACTACCAGATAATAAGTGTGGATAAAGATTCTTCTCTTGGTACTGTAAATAGTCTCAATTGTTTGGTCTCATTAATTTGACTTTATATCATAACTTCTAACCGGTTTTATCACACCAGCATCTGACCAGTAACTTTCATTCTAATCTCCAAATCCACAGTTTTTCTGATTTGCAGTAAAAGTCGCCGTGCCAACACGGCTCATCATTTTAGGTCACGCATGAATCCCTTTCTTCTCTGTTCTGTCTGTTGCTGTCTCTCGCCCTCCTACTAGCAAACTGTGGAATGACGCCAGCAAACAGTCTCGTCTTCCCTCCACAAAGGAAGTCAGCTCGCCCACTATCAGCCCGCACGCACACACACACACACACAAAATATAGGAAAATTACAAAAACCAAAATGCTCTGGATTAGTCCTCCTGTGCAGAGCTTGAAAATGTGCACACACTAATTAACCTGTGTGTCGTCGTAATTCATGCATTAGGAGTAACATTTTTATATCCAATGTAAGGATGCTAATCAGCAGAAAACCTCACACACACTAAGTGTCTCTTCTGAGAAAGATAGGCAGCTACCCTCCTCTTACACCGCCTGAGTCACAACAAACTGCCACTGTAATGACATCATCTCTTTACAGTCTCGGACAAACTGGCGACCCTGAGTTTCTAAAATGGTAATTAAACTTACAAGCAGAAGTGGCTTAATAGTAGAATGAATTATTGGCATACTTGTCAGCTCTGCTGTAGTATTTGGTTACAGAACCACTCTTGTTTCTTCGAGCTTGTTTGTATTTCAGCCGCTCCTCCGGTGCTATACGTTCAAGCTCTTTTATTTTTACTTTCTTTCCAAAGGCAGGTTTCAGCCATCAATGGGATGTCGGTCAGGACTAAGTGCTGACCAGCTCAAAACAGTAACTTTAAATTTTATTCACTTGCATTTTTCTTTTCAAACTATCTTTTGTGCTGCTGGATGTGAACTCTAAGTTGTTATCCTGCTAAAATACTTGAGACCTTCACCAAAAACCTAGTTTCCTGACCCTGGGCCATGCAGTTGGTTCTAACATGCCTTGTTAATCTTCGGATTTCATCATTCCTTTCATGCCCTCAGTCCACCATGTTTCAATGTAAGTATTGTTGTTTCTCATCATACAATCATACAACGGTCAGACCAGTCAAAGCTGGTAAGAGACCAGACTTGTTTATAGAGAAAACTTTAAAAGCTTCAATGGTTCTTTGTTTGTTTGTTGTTATTTTTTTCATTTTTTTACTTTGATTGGAAGACAAAGACACTGAACAACTACAACAACAACACTCACGTTACGGAAATCTCTGAAAGGGACAAACTGCACGATGTCCCGAACAGCCTCTTCTCCCGTGTTGGACCTCAAAACGCTGGCATCACCATCCAGGAACTCCATGGCAGCAAAGTCTGCATTGCCCACGCCGATGATGATAATGGACATGGGTAGTTTAGATGCCTGAACGATGGCGTGACGCGTCTCGTCCATATCGCTGATGACACCGTCTGTTATAATGAGGAGAGTGAAGTACTGCTGCAGAGGGGAAGAGGGATGAGGGAGGAGAGGGGATGAAGAGGGGGACAAGAAAAGACAGAAAAAAGAAGTAAAATAAAATACAGCTTTTATTTGGGAGGTAGCTTGAAAAAGCAATCTGCATCAAGAGAAGATGAGAAAATCAGTCTCAATCATGATGATTATGCCGTCAATAACGGTGAGCAGAAAAAATAAAAAGGTGAAACCAGACTGAAAGCTTTTCACCATTTCAGTGAGTTGAGCTTCATTCATACGGCAGAGTGCACCATCTGTTCCCAGGAAAATATGGAAATCAAGAAAAAATGAATTCAGCAAAAAAAAAAAAAAAAGGAACCGAAGAGGATGACGAATGACTAACTGAGAACTCAGACTATCAGACATGTAAAACACCCTACAGAAGGCTGCCATCAATTATTTTCCATAAATTTGCAGACATATTCAAGGACAAAACTGAATTAATGAGTAAAAGAATGTAATAAATGCAAAAAAAGGTGCCATTGGTCATTGGACGGCTTGAGTATAAAAATGTGTGTGTGGATATATATACTGTATCAAAAAGGAAGCAAGTCTGTTTGGACAGATGGTTCTCATTCTGACATCGAATAAGAAAAACAAACACACTGAAACTGATCCTGTTAAAAATACACTCAAAACGAATAAATGTGAATGTTGTGACTGTTGATTTCTGATGTGAACCAAGAAAACATTTTCTATTTTTACTCCCTTTTAATTTTTTTTTTTTTATCGTAAAAATAGTGTATGCTTTAATGGGGAAACCAAGAAAATGTCCTAATAATGGAAAAATATCTCATTAAAATGACAAAAAGAATTGATATGTGACTGTAATCAGTCCAAACTGTCATTTGTACACACTAATGAAGGCAAAGCGGTTGACAGTGTGAAATGACACAGCACTCTGTCATGACACTTAAATCAAAATACAATCTGCGTCCTGCTGCTGTCATAAGAATTCATCATATTTATTGACATATGAATGCAGACTAATCTGCTGACACTAGATATTGACCCACAGTCAATTAAAGTTGGTTCAGTAAATTCTGACTTAATTTAATTCATCTCGTAACTCGGAAGCCGGACGAAGCTGAACATGTTTTGCGATGCTGATTTAGAATTTGAAACTGAGATCTGGCATAAGACAAACTAGACGTGAGCATTCGCACAGAGAAGCACGACTGTCGGTTCTGTCTGAACGGCTATCCTGAGATAAGACAAGGTGAAGGCACGCTGGCTTTACTTCAAAAATGTAGATTCCACCATATACACACGCACGCGCACACACAGGGAGGGCTCTGAAGCCTGTCTCTTTAATTTGCTAACAGCAGTGCTCATTAGAGAGTCATTATCAGACAGTCAGGGTCGCTCACACACTGAGACACACACAGACAGCACTGGCCTGCAGCCCGTGTGTGTGCGCTAAATTTTCCTAACCCAGGATGTGGTCCACATACGCTTCTACTGCGGCCGTCACATCTTACTGTATGTTACTCTCCCATGGTGCACCTCTGTTTTAACTCACTATAATATAACAAGAAAAAGGTCTGTAATCATTTCCTTACAGGGACAATGGGACAAACCCTTTGTGTTTTTAGCTCATCTATTTGTTCTCTACAGGGTGAGAGGGTACAATTAGGGACAAAAAGCACTGTGGGGGCATGATGATACCCAGCTACTGCACTCTATTCAGATTTAGGCAGGAGAACGTGCCACTGGATACATACAAGATGGGGGCGCGTAGAATCTGACGTTTTAAGATCGTAAGGTCGTGAGTTTCATGTCCATGCATTGTAGCATGAACCCGTAGAAGCACAAAGTGCTTTAAAAGCATCCTTTATTTGACTGGAAAAGGGAACAACCTTTTCCAGTCATTTTTCTTTGGCATCTCTAAAATCAAATGAGTCTGACATGAGTCTAGATCGGCTTACTGAGCTCTGATCTTTTGCAGTGCTGCCTCACGTCCACATCTAACAAGCAAATCCTTGTATTTGGATCCCCAAGTGGCTGAGTTATAAGTTAGAGCAGCAGCAGTGATTACATGGCTGCTTAATCATATTAATCTCAGATTTGGCTGTGAGATGGTAATCAACCAAGGCTAATCATTTTCATCTGAGACTTCTGTAAAGCAAGGTGTGAAAAAAAATAAAAAATAAAATGAAACTCTGGAATTGCTGTACTATATATACTATGATAGCAACACAAGGGACGGGCCTATTGTCTGGTATTTAGTTGCCTTTCAGAGGAAAAGTTGATGCAGTTCATGATTTTCCAGACAGATTTTTCTCCGTTTTTATCCAAGCCCAGAGATAAAAAGCACTCTGAGATGATGTGATGCACACCTGCTGAAACAAGTTGACCAGCATTATGAGTAGAGTTGTCAATGATGCCGTCGTCAGCAACATATGGAAGTAACAGTAGATAGCACCAGGCGTCCCACTCAGAGAACCTATTGGTGGTGCATTTATCATTTTTAGCATTTTGAAAAAAGCTTTCAGGTGTCTTTTATTTCATTTGACTGGGGTTGTTGTGCCATGCTGCAGTACGACAGGAGTTTGTGCTGAAGCAGCAGTTGTATTGTGCCAAATGTATAATAATGTCCCCAGCTCCTTTCCATTACTAAGTGAAATAAACATGCTGTAAGGTGACAAAAGTGTGGGTTTATGTTGCCATTATAATCACACACTGCCTCCCTCATCAGTATGTGATACATGACAGACTGCTGTGCATTGTGATGCTGTGGCATTGTTATTGGTCCTTTTTAACTGAGACAGTCCCACACCTCAAAGAATACAGTAAGACTCTCTACCAACAAGGGCTTGCAAAAGAGTAAACCATGTTGGGTGTGAGACACCCTCCTTAGGGTGATGTGTTAGTGACTCAGATACATAATCTAGCTGCTCACCTAGTTTCTGATTTAAGTATGCTGTAATCCATAAGTTTGGACTAAAGCCTACTTCACCTCAAGCTCTACTGAAACATGGCATCAGAATATTAGTGAGGAGATAAGTAGGTGGAGGTTAAAAAAAAAACAAAAAAACCCAACAACAATCTCAATGCTGGTAAAATATCAGGTAAAATGAACCTAATTTGTTCTCGACAGATGATATCAGCATCTCAGGCTACACTGAGACACAGTTTCTGTGTTAAAGATGATTCAGTCAGCATGCAAACATGCTCATAATTACAGTGGTAGCATGATGTTGTTGTCGTACTTACTATCTTGATTCAGCATGTCAAAATTCTAACATGCTCTAGTTACGCAAAGTTCAACTGAGGTTCAGGATATTGTCATTCAAACCATATTTTGGACAAAGTACAAATTTGATCTGATAATGTCATTTGACAATACGTCAGAGGATCAACAAAATGACTACATGCTGAGCAACAGAGCTGCACACAAAATCTTGCACCCATTATATCAAAAGGTTGTGGAGTTATTTCAGTCTGGGCCAAAGCGGAGGACTGGCTACAGACCCTGACAGCCCTAAAGCCACGCCAGCAGCAGGAAAAGCAGAGGATGAGAGGGAGGATGCCAGCCTGTCGTGCTGTGATGTTTGACAATGTGTGAAAAGCCTGGTCGATGTCTCAGCTGCAAAGTGGTGGAAGGACATGAAGTTGTCACTCCGGTCTGTCACCCCCACCTGACATGCTGGTCAACATGCCACAGATGCACATAATTATCTTTCCTGTTCACCACTGAGCTGCTAAACATAGGACTTAAAAGACAAACACAAGTAAAAACTGCCCTGACACATGTTGCTCTATTACTGATGAATAATCAGTAATGTTTAGTGGTGTGTTGGAGTTTCTTTGATACGATTTGTCCTAAAGGGGAGCATAAAGACCAGCATTTTCAGTGAACAGCGAAGGGTTGAGAAAGTTTGCAATGTGCCGTAAAATAAAGGAAGAGCAATAATTTTACATATAGTGCAAAAGTTTACACAAGCCAAAGAAATGTGAAAGAAATTATTCTTAGCTTATATCTATAAAACCTAAAGAGCTGTTATATAACACGGAGATTGTGAGGAGAGTAACTGTTGTTTGGTTGACCAATGAGAGGAGGGGGAATTAAAAAACGCAAAACCTACACCATCATCTCAAAAAACACAGGACTGTAATAAAATATGCCAACAATCTACAGAGAGAGATAAACCTGTGGCTGGTTCCTCCTGCGTGGAGTTATAAAGGACATTAATTAATGTCTGTACAAACACAGCTCCTCTTGAAAAGAGGCAGCCGAGTTTGAATTCCACTCAAACTGCACACAGAGACGTACACGTACTCTGGCTAACCTCACATGTACAAAAACTCTCTCGTCTCACGTGTTCAGATGATATACAGTAGGTTCAGATAAGGAATAATTAAAATGTGGAAAAGGCAGATAAAAAAAAGTTAGTAGTTGTCACGTACCGCCGCTCTTTCTTGTTGAAGGGCCTGGGCAGCAAACCGTGCTACATGGCTGATAATTGGAGCAAAGTTGGTCGGGCCGTAGAAACGGATGTGAGGAAGACAGGCGGAGTAGGCCTGGGCGATACCTTCAACCCCTAGACAGCAAACGCAGAGAGAGAATTCACGTACCTTATATTTCAGGATGGAAAAAGGAAAACAGACCAGAAGAAGTTTGCTACCTTCAATGAAACATATAATTGATTCTCACCGCTGCTGTGACGCACTGAAATAACCTTAAACAAACAGGTTTTTTTAATTGATTTGTTGAACGCTACCCCTCCGTGCAACCAAAGTCCCTGTTATTTTTTGTTTCTTTCAGATTCACGCCGACTCAAATATAACTGTTGATCCTTCTTATGTTGCTGTAAAAAGTCTCATTTCTGTGAAATGGTCTGCTGGGACTCATTAAAAGCTGCAGCAGCGGTGGGAGGCCAACGTCAGTTAAGCAAATATAAAATGCTCCACTAGCATCAAAGTCCTGAAAGACTTGCTGACAACTGAAGCGATCTGTAAATCGTAAATCACGACCAAGTCCTACACACCAACTAACAGCAAACACATGAGCGCTCATCTCTGTTGCTTGCATGAAGTAAGAGTGAGCAAAACTCCCACAGGACCCATCAACACTGTTCTACCTCTCCTCAGCGTTACGTCTGCCAGGAATTCAATTTTCTTGTGTATTCGTACAAAGTCTCATCAGAGAACAACCGAATGCCTGAGAGCGGCTAACTGTGTTCTGCTAAAAATGGACGGGCTGACCTCTTACGTAATATAGTCACACGTAGGGGATCTATTCTGACTGCAGCTGATGCTCAAGTCATTTGCATTTGTCAATAAACACATTTCCATCCTACACATCGCAAATGCTGATTGAACATTCACATCTGTGAATGCACCACATCAAGTTCTTGCACTTGAGTTCATTAAAGTATGTGCGAGATGCAGATAGTTCACACACCTTCAACCGTAAATCTGCTTCAGCTGTGACTGACAGGCCCAAAGCCTAGAAATAAACATGAATGTACTTATCTGGATCTGTGACTGGTCCGAATTGTCAGGAGCAAATGTTTGTGCAGTGGTTCTTACTGCAAACTCACACAAATGTCTTAAGAAGAAAGAGTAGGTGAAGTGTGAACG
The DNA here is from genome assembly GCF_900963305.1 of Echeneis naucrates. Lineage (NCBI taxonomy): Eukaryota > Metazoa > Chordata > Actinopteri > Carangiformes > Echeneidae > Echeneis > Echeneis naucrates. The sequence continues at coordinate 4,298,273 of NC_042526.1, read as the reverse complement.
TGCTATTTACTCAACTCAGTGAGATTCTCCGAGAGGAGTGAACCACCTGCTGCTGTCACCAGATCTGGAGATGGCCTGCTTTTTTTTTTTTTACTGTGTCTGGGATTCTTGCAGAAACGAAGAATACTCCAGTTTTAGTAGCACAAGTGTCCTAATTCTGTCCGTGTTCCTTTCCACAGAGTCACAATGATAATGCTCAGTGTTTAAAAAGACGACGGTACCACACTGATTTTCTGTCATTTGAAATGAACTTCAGTCTTTCAGGCAGTGTTGGCATCCTTTTCTCTGATGCAACACTTCTAGCATGGACCAATAATACTACATTACGGCAATAATCACTTTTTTGTTTTCACATTTTCAAAAGGAAAACAAACAGCTTAACCCAAATAAATAACAAACGTAGATGACCGACAGTGTCTTAAGCTGATGTTATTAAAAATGGAATAGAGTTGTCAATCAATCTGATTCTGAAGTTCATGTTGGCCCTTTATATTATTATCAAATTATTATTTAATGTATAAAATTATCATCACACGTGATTTTTATTGTTTTAAGGTGACAGATCATCCTCATCGCTGGCGTCTCTCACCTGAACAGAAGGGGTTGGTGGGGTTGAAGTTGATTGCAAATTCGTGTGACACCTGAAGAGACAGAGAGACAGACAATACACTTGATATTCATCCTTCACTACACTGTAAAATATAACTGAGAAAAACTGTCCCTGTCTCCCACACCTTCTACCTCCCACCCTCTCTCCATCTCTCTGCGTACCGCTCTCTCTCCTTTGTCCTTTTCATCAGCACAGTGCCATGGCAACACAGATGGGTTAACAGTTGCGTAAGGATGTGAATATGCATGTAAAATGTTTACACTGTGTGTGTGTGTTTGTGTGTTTGTAAAATAATGTATGTATTATACAGGCTTGTCATAACAGCAAGTTTGGATAAAATACCCCCCCCCTTCTCTTTTTCTGTTGTGTGTGCATGCACGTATACACAAAGCAACAAAAACGACAACTACTACAGCATTACCAGCACACAAAGACATACACACACACACACACACACACACACACACACACACACACACACACACACACACATACCTTCCAGTCTGGTGGGAGTTGAGCTCCAAATCCCAGAGCAGGAAACATTTTGTCGCTGAGGTGGAAACCATGACAACAGATTAACTGTAAATTAAACCTTTTTTTTTTCATCCAAATTCAACAAGCTGGATTTAGACAGCAGAGGAAATCCTGTTACCTTGTCACAAAGAGACATATTGAAAGACATTTTGCAGAGAAACAGGCAGAGAGCTGGAAAAATACAGTATTATTATAAAATGGCCTCTCACTAAGAAGACACATTCATCTGATCAGCAGGATAGAGATTTTTTCTTTTTTTTTTTGAGTTTCATGAGTTTGGAGAGAAAATAACTGTCTTAAAAAAAAGCTTCTAGCTGCATTCAATGTTATGTATTATTATTGTTTTTATCATTCATTATTATTTATTATATATTATTACCCCACATGTGGTAAACATTGATGCTAAAACTAATAAAAAAACAAAATTAGACCAAAAAAAATAAAAAATACACCACAAAAACACCATAACCAAGAAATGAAGGACAATTAATCCAGACCAACAGTTGGATATTAAAAAGAATGACAAAAAAAGGTTTCATTCCTCCTCCACAGCTGACAGTGTTGAACAGGGAAATAATAAAACGGCAAACATTTTCATTTCTAATTCCTGGTAAATTAGCAGAACTCCAACACTGAGCTGTTGGCTTTTGGATATCAACATAAACTAAATGCATCATACAACAGCTACAGCGGACACTCACGTATCATAGTCCTGTATGATTTGTCCCACAGCTAAAATGGCGGAAAGATACTCATTGCTGCCCAGCGGGTTGATGTAATGGAGGGAGGACGGCTCTCGAGGGTTCCCATTGGAGGCCGTGAAGTCGATACCCACCTGCGGAAAACACAGGGGGATGAAAGAGGAAGGGTCAGATTAGAAACGGGTCGTTCATTTAAAACACAAACTTACAATCACTTATAAAAGTGACAACTTCAATTCTCAACATATGACAAGTGAACCAACACAACAGCAGCAAAAAAGCATGAAACAGGAATGTTTGAGTCTCTTTTGATATAAAATGAAACTGCAGGAGGAATTATCCGACTGTTAGCTCTGATAGAAATTCAGGAAACAGAATGACTCATCGTCTATCTCTTTGCACAGAACTGGTGTAACTCTGCTGCAGATCATCTGGATGTGGGTCGGATGTCACTTTGACAAAAAAGTTAATGCCTCATTAATGCCACAGTCGAATAGCTGGAGCCACTGATATCTTACGTGGGTGCAGCAACTAAGACATTAATGTGAAACTACACAAAACTTCAGTTATTAACTAGATACAGCGTCAATTAAAACAAAACTATTCACACAAGCTGATATTTTTAATGACCTGACGTTTTGTGTTTGTTTTTTTTTTTCCTTCAAAGGTTTTTACAACGTGAGGTGTTCGTCATCGGGGTCTGAGCTCAGACATCTTGTCAGAGAACAACATTTCACAACATTGCAGTGCTCCCTTAAGTGGGAGCTAAATGAAAATGTACTTGATATAGCATTTCATCTGCATAGCCCGAACAAATTGCTGCTTTGTGTAACACTCAGAGTAAATATTGCTCCATGATATAGTTTAATTAGACTTAATTTAAAACATGGCCACTTTCCTAATTCCCTAAACATATCAAAAGCATTCAGCACTTTCCTACAGGCCTAAAGCAAAGAATCATTCTGCCTTTCTAAACTTATCTACTGAACAAACAAAAAGAAAACTGCACTGCAGTCGTGTCTAAAAAAACCAACAAAGGCTCTGACATAACACAGAGGCATATTTTTAACACAGATGACCACGGGGCGACACCGAAGAACATACAGTACATATAAATACACACGGCCACATGTGCTCACACGTCCAAAACACAGAAGCACACAGCCAAATATAATATGAGATTAAGAGTGACAAGCTTTTCCTCGGGCGCTGAGGAGCAGTTTGTGTGTGTCAAGAACCCGACCCAGAAACTCCGCCTCCAATGAGCTTAGAGATAAACCATCTCCCTCCTTCTGTCTTTGTCTGGAGCCACTTGGGGTGTTTTCAAACAACAATGTTCTGGTTCAATATGGTCGACAACTGAACAAAGAGACAGTGGAGGGGCAGTAAGAGAGAGGAGAGCTGGAATATGAGGTAGAAAGAGAGAGGGCATAAAGAGCAGCAGGAGCGACGGTCACACAGATGCAGGGTGACAGAATCAGGGTGCTGCTGTGCAGTTGGCACATTAATGTGCATGTGTGTTACTGTGGAATATCATACATGTAAAAAAAAAGAAAGAAGAAGAAGAAGAAACCCGCATTATAAACTACTCTTGGTCCAAGATGACAAGTGGAAAAATAATTCCCTCCCTTCTGAAAAAAAAAAAAGAGTATTGAGAGTTCCTGAGAATTGTTTACTGTGGAGATCAACCTTAGGGCAAAAAAAATATAGTGATGATTGTGCCGTGCTGCTCGCCTGATTGACAGTTATCGATTCTCCTTCCATCTTTCCACAGCAGCTCTATCTTGTAGACAAAGGAGCTGACGACCATGTAAACCCTTATACCTCCATGGTCAGTGTGCGGTCGTGCACAAACATATCAAACACAAATGTGAAACAGCAGGAGACCAGTTGGATGAGAGCCATCACCCCTCTTTGAACTCAAACTGTGAGATAAAAAATGCATAGTGTGTGCTAAAAACCATTTTAGTTGAATAAAAAAAAAAAAAAAGAAAACTGGCTCCAAAACAGAAGAAACCATCATTACTTGTCTTGTAACATGCAATTTTCTGTCAAACTGAATGAGAAACAGCAACTACATTGGATTTTCTCTTCAGGTCCGTTTCCCTCAACATAAGGTGGCTTCAGCACAACACGCACGGAGTCAGCACCTTCTCCTTCTCCCTCGACCTCACAACTACTTTTATCCAAACACAGGTCGTAATTTTATCTTTCATCTTTTTCGTACCTTTACTAGAATTCACTGGAAATTCATTTATTTTTACAATGCGGCCTGCTGAAAAAGACACTTAGAATGAAATGGGTTGCAGCCTCAACCCAAACACTTAATGACACTGGATGAGGAAATAATTAGGATATAAAACTTTTCATCTGTCTATGTCTCATAAACGACTTCAACAGCAGCAATATATATTAAACCTGGATAATACATGACTTTGTATTTAGGCATTTTAATTATCCAACAAACCACAAAGCACATTTTTGTCACCAAACCCTGAGATGCAAGAAATATTTCCAGAAACGGCTGTATTTCCCTTTTTCTTCCTCTATTGCACGTACAGAATAACCTTAGTTTGAAGGCTTTAAATTTGGGACATCACCATTGTTTCCAACACACTCCCTGCTTGAAGCTACAAGCAGTTTCTCATGCACAAGTGACTTAAACACTAGATGACAACCACACAGTGTTAACAAGCAAGTGCACAGAGTGAAATGAGCAGGGGGGGGGGGGGGCAAACGAGCAGCATCCCTTTAATGCACAGAGCAGCAATGTGGCAAAATGTTTGTCACTGCGGCAGACTAGAGGGATTCCACTACTACTAATTTGACAATGTCAAATCGCTGCCATGCTGACATTCACGATGGAGTTTCCTCGGCTGTGTATTTTTCGAGCATCAACCGATTCTCGCACCAGGACCTCCCAGACTCACTTGCATTTAAACAGCAAGTGAGACGGATGGAGGGCAGGTTTTTATGGATTAAAGCTGCTGCGGTCCAGGACAGACTTCTACGCTCAGAGGGTCTGTTCTGGGTTGAGATTTGCTCCTACACGTGTAAAGCATACATGGATCCGTGACTCTCAGCAGCTGGAGGCCTGCACACACTGAAATGAGTACAACAATAAACATTTTGTGAAGTTGTTCAACACTATCATAACTTCACAGCTGGTGATCTATAGTTACCTGTAGTGTAGCTAGAACTAGATATTAACTAGTTATATTGGAGGCAGGACTTTATTTATAACTTAAGTTTACTTGAACACGGTAGGATCTTAATATAAAATATGTACAGGAAATGACTTCCATATTAAGATGCTTAGAATTGATTAAATCGCAGCTGATTACAGTTAAGTAGAGAGAAAAAACCAGGTATGTTGACAGATAGCTGTGGATTTTGTGATTTTTGGTTTGCTGTTAAGGACGAAGTGAATTAAAATCCTCTAGCCGTACAGTATTTGTTGATTTCTCCCTTTTTGCTATTGGTGGTATTGAACAGTTAGAGCGATGGCTACGGCCCAAAGCTCCGCTCCAGTACGTGACATGATACATGCTGCGACTTCTGTACATTTTCTGCACCTCTCACTTACAACCAGAGATACTCTACGCTGCTCCCGATGAAATGAGAAATAACAGCATCATTCAGCTGAAATGAGTCCTTCACAAAAAGCCCATCAGCAGTAGCAGGCAGTCTCTGCGTTGGAGTGTGTAACAGAGAAATGTTGCTCTCTCCTGCAGCTCCCACAGCCCCCAAGACTTTCCCTTTCTGGAGATTAGGATTAGAGCCATGCTAAGTATGATTGAACACTGCTGAACAGCTCTTTTTGCCTGTTTGCGTGTACGTGTGCGGGTGTGTTTTTGTGCACAAGTATGTATATAAAATCTAAGCATCTAAGTGGAGGTGTGTCTGTGAGAAGATGATGCCATTGATGATTGTTTGTGTGAGATTATGTGTGTTTGAGCTTGTCTAAATCAGGCTCAGTGCGTTAGCAGGGAAGGTGCACTTTTGGAGATATTCTGTGTGTGTGTGTGTGTGTGTGTGTGTGTGTGTACAATACGTCATCTTTAAGCATGTGCTATGAAATGTCTGTATGAAGAAGATACTGTGTGTGCGTGTGCTCATTATGGTTTGGCTGCACGTGTGAGATCAGAAATCCGAGTGTGAAAAGGATAATAATGTTTGTGCTCACATGTGTGTATGTAAATGAGTTTGTAAGCAGGAGAGGAAGTATCTGTGTTAAGACAGTATTAGGTGTGTGTGTGTGTGTGTGTGTGTGTGTGTGTGCACATCAGTGAGAGAGCTGCAGGTCTGTGACAAAAGGCGAAAGATTAGGAGGGAGAAGTGAGGATTTAAGAGTTCCCATTCCGCCTTAAATTTGCTCCTCTCATCCCCACTAGAAGAGCAGACGTCTCCGCTGCAGTGAATTTCTGATGGTTGCCAATGAGAAAAGCCTGGAGCAATGAGATGATTCAAACATTTACACAGGTAGTTCTACAAACTGTGACATTTCTATTTTTACATGAGATGCTGAATGTTTACGTTCTAATGTAGAAACAGTCAGCGGTGAATAATTTCTCCGACTGCCCAACCTTTGACTGAAACACTCGGCTGCTGTTGGAGGAGAGAGTGTTTCTCATTCACGTCGCTCACTCAGAAGAGAGCAGCCCTTCATATCTGGAAACACCAAAGCTCAGTCAGACCGGCATATACTGGTTTTAACTGGTGACCACAGCACACACAGGGATCATCAGCATTTCTGCAATTAATTGGGAATGTGGCTTTTAAGGCTTTTTAATGCATCTCCAGTTTAAATCTGGCAATTCATTGTTCACTAAGCACCGGCTTAGATGAGAAGGGGATTTCAATTCTCTCACGGTACATAAAGCATTTTAAAATGAAAACAGTGATAGTTAAACCATAAAAATCTGTGGTAATCGTTGAAATGAACGCTCGTTGACTCATTCCAGTAAACGTTGGCTGTAATGTTTCCTGTTCCTGGCAGATTTGATCAGTTGTAGCTTCACAGATGAAATAAATCAAACTATTATATTACTTCAACATACAGCCTGTCTTGTGAGCAAAAATGGAAAATCAGATGTGTGATTTTGTGCTGTTACTTACTTCACGTTGTGTTTCACTATTTACTTTAACAACTGTTGTAAAGTGGTTAGCTGGTCATGCTAACGTTTGCTATTTGCATTAGAGCAAATAAACACACCTATTTTTTCTATTCTCATGTTTTTGGTTTTGGAACAGCTACAGAAAATACACCAACCATTAAATGTGCCGAGTATCACTCTTGTGAACTTGTGAAACTGTAATTGTGCAATTGTTACTGTTTCTTTTTTGGGACCACTAAACCCAATGACCATAAATAAGAGCCAATTCAGATATCAGTGAGCTGAACGAAGAAGAAAAGTGAAACACATTTCATGATCAAGCCTTTTTCTTTAGGATCCACTGATGGAAACCACCTTCTTCACTGACATAAATTATATTTTATATCATGTACACACATTTTTTTCTCTCTAGTGGAAATTATTTATAGAGATTAGGTACATTTATCTATCCACAGATGATAGTTTTTTGCAGATTTTATGGATCACCATCCAGTTGACATCTGTATGTTCATTATGTGAAGTTAAAATCTAAAGTCTGAGCGGCCGGGGTGGAAACATTACCGTCCACTCTGCTGTGAGAGAGCAGCAACAATAATTTCAGACTGTAAGAGTCCCAAAATAAGCCGAACAGGAACATGAGCCAAAGTAATCCACCGGGCCAAGTACACACAACCCAAAAAGTTAGAAGAGAGGCGAGAATATGAGAAGGAAGAACAGACTGAGACTTCTAGATTCTTTTAAGTCAATCCTTTAAACAACATTAGTTTAGGAAAGATTGTCCTGAAGCCTTTTGATCCTCACATGTACATGAACATTGTAACCAAACCCAGTATCACAGTATTTTCCCCTTCACCTCTTCATCATCAAGGTAAGGTAAGTAAGGATAGTTATGCAGCTACAGATTAGTTGTTTAGATGTTTCATATTTAGCAGCGCCAGATATGTTTGAAAATTAGCCATCAGAAAATGAACAAACGCAATGACTCTTCATAAATATTGTTATATCTCAACATGCATGCTACATCTGACTCCTCATCAGCAGGCAGGAAGAAGGGTTAGGGTCAGGGTCAGTAACAGGGAACCAGACTGAAAGGAGATTTATCAGCAGGGCTCACACTGGATAATAAAAAACTCCTCAGTGACTCTGACTGTGCGTGTTTGATTAGCTACTATAAACAAAATTTTACTCCACTTTCCTCACAAAAGTGTGACACCACCAGGGACACATGACTTTCTAGTAACAAGGCACGGAAATAGCATCTCCCTTTCGCTCCCTTTCTATGTTCAGCAGCCATTTCCATCTCTTTCTTTACCTTTTCTCTTCCTGTCCCTTCATATATATAGATATTATCTTGGTTTTTCTTCAGTAAATTCCTGTCCCTATTTTTGACAGCACCTCCTCTCTGTCCTTTTAATCTCAAACTCTATCCCCTCTACTCTGCTCTTCTGTACTCAACTCATCATCTCTGTGAAACATCTCCTTGTCGTGTGCATTTTTCCTCTCTATGAGTAAATCATCATCTAGCTGTAACCTCAGGAGATGAAAATGCAAAATAAAAAAAAAAAAAAAAAACAAGAATGTTTTCCACCCATTTTCAAGAGCAAAGCGTGCAGGAACATGTATTTCATTATCACAAATAAATAGAGCATGGGAATACAATACTCACAGTAAACATGAGCTGGCATCCTCCCAGAATGTAATCCAGGAAGGTGTAGTCCCTCGTAATCTACAGACAGAGAGGAGTCAAAGAAGGAAATTAGAAAAGGAAAATCATCAGAGGGCTGTCAATCCCAACACACCATACACTGTTAAAGATGTTATGTAGTAATTTATATAAAAGGTCTGGTACAATTTGTCTTTCTCTTTACAAACTCCAGAAGTACACACTATGCAAATAACACAACACTTTCGCTGAAAAATCGGTAAATTCGTTTTAAAAGGAAAAAGTAGTGCTTGTTCAGCGTCAGTGTTCCACCAATGGAGTACCAATCCTTCCACTCCAATTACAATGAATATTTAGCATGGATTTTACTCTCATTAGTCTAATCCCCGCCGGCAGCTAACAAATATAATTACTGTATTAGCAGTTTTGTCCATACAATATATGTGTATATGTGTGTACGTGTGTCTGTCTGTGTCTATACAAACGCTTGTTCATGATTTTCCATGATGAGAACAGAATCAATTATGAGAGCTTGTCATCACACGCATGCAGCTTTAATGTCGTTCCAATAGGCATCTTAAGACTCAGTGTTCCAGCTTAATGTGGGAATCCGATCTAATTACTTATTGAGAAAGAGTTATGAAAGCCCAATCAGAAGTGTGTCGGCTGATCAAAGCGTTTTAATAAATAGTTTCACTGAGTCAAACGTGAGACGGGTCATGACATGAAGACAAACTGAATGGCATGTTTGACTTGTTGGTCTTTGCATTTTGTTCTTCCGCCGCAGAATATAACTGAAATATAACCCAGATTTATGATTTTAAATATGAATTTAGCCTGAACAGTTCAATGTCTAAGTCGTGTAAACGTATATAAATTGATTCTTTTGATTTATTTGATGTGATGCAAATGAAATCAGTGTCACATTCAGCGCTGAACTAACAGACCTAATCTACCGAGCTCTGTGGAGCTGCATGTTTTATCTCCTTCTCACTGATCTGCTCTGGTTCAACACGTACCTGAGCGTGTGAGTGGAGCTGCTGCCGTCAGCTCCATCTCTTTGTGCTCTCAGATTACCTTTGGTTAATGGCCATCAGTGGTGAAAAGCATGAGAGAGAAAAAAAGACGTGCCGCTAACGCCCTATTGACGTACTACGATCGTAGCCTTGTTGAGGTTTTTACGGGACTACAGGGGATGTGCGTTGTGACCAGTTCCTACTTCCACCAACTGTAAAGAGCATCATTGTTTGGCAATGAGCTTTAAGTGCTAAGCTATCTGAAGGCAGCTGAAAATTGCTCAAGGACGAAATTGATTTGTTTTGATTTGAGATGTTGGAAACATCCTTCACATAATGTGTCGAAGAAATTATAGCAACGAGTGACACTGAGAAACTTCGACCCAAAAAGTAATGCCTGTGCTCTTTTTTTTCAATTTAGATACAACTGAAAAAATATAGATACTGCTAAAAAGTTATCCGATCCATCCATCTGTCCATCCATCCATCCCTCCCTCTGTCCATCAATCTGTCTATCCATCCATCCATCCATCCATCCATCAATCTGTCTATCCATCCCTTCATTCATTCATCCATTCATCCATCTGTCCATCCATCCATCCATCCATCCATCCATCTATCCATCAATCTATCCATTCATCCATCCATCCCTCCCTCTGTCCATCAATCTGTCTATCCATCCATCCATCCATCCATCCATCCATCCATCCATCAATCTGTCTATCCATCCCTTCATTCATTCATCCATTCATCCATCTGTCCATCCATCCATCCATCCATCCATCTATCCATCAATCTATCCATTCATCCATCCATCCCTCCCTCTGTCCATCAATCTGTCCATCCATCCATCCATCCATCCATCCATCAATCAATCTGTCTATTCATCCCTTCATTCATTCATCCATCCAGCTGTCTGTCCATTCATTCATCCATCCATCCATCCATCCCTCTGTCCATCAATCTATCCATCCCTTCATTCATTCATCCATCCATCCATCTGTCTGTCCATTCATCCATCCATCCATCCATCCTTACCTTGCATGACTTGACAATGATGATTCCAGAGTTTTTGTAATTTTTCTTCTTCTTCTGTTTCTTGGGGTTGATGCACTCAAACTCCACCTGAAGAGAGAGACGGACAGCAGGAGGGAAGAGACAGATCCAAAGAATAAGAGAACAGGAAAAGTTAAAATGAGGGGAAAGAAGAGATGACAGCTGAAGTGGAAAGAAATGCTGGGAAGGAACAGAGCAGACGACTGAGAGACGTGACTTGGATCTGCATGTTTTCCACCCGCCGCCTACAGTAACTTCAACCTGACAGTCAAACTTCACCATGTATTATGACCAAACTGCAGCGGTGCAACAATACGAGACAAATGAATTCTTTTTAAGTGATGAAGATGAAAGAAAAAGGAGGACTGGGACTGGAAGTCTGACAAATGAACACTTTAGATGGCCGTGTTTTTGATCAAAAGAGACACTTGAGACACACACAGACACACAAACTCACATGCTTTAAGTCAGTTGGTGATTCACATGACAGGTAGCTCTAAATGCCTTGTCATGTTACTAAGGCTCAGCTAAAAGCTGTTTTACATCTCAAAAGCGCCCCTCATTTTCTCATCCTTCCTTTCACACACTCTGTCTCTCGATCTCCATTTTTTTTTTTTTTTAAACATCATTACCACACAGACACTGTGGGAGAGCGAGTCATGAGACTGCTTTAACACATGTGCGCACACAGCTTCACAAATGAATACAAACAAACACACACTGATGCACATGTGAGCCCATGCAGAGCTGCTAATGAGCACTGTGTTCAGAACACTGCATCTTTACAGCTTCAGCAGATCAGAAATATAGAATTGAAAAGAATAAATCTTAATACCATTTAATCATTCAGAGCTCAGACTTAAGCCCCATTGAGTCCTCAGAGGCCACAACATGTGAAAAATGCAGCCATGCAGGTCTGAGTATCATTATTCTAGCTTCATTCTGAAATGGATTTAAACTGCAAATTAGAAAAGACAGAGCAGAATGTGGGCCAATTCAGGCAAAGCTGAAAAGAGACAAAATAAAGCTGAATCAATTGATTCATGCCATTTACATTCTTTATTTCACATTTCAGGATATAGTAGCTGAGGTGTAAAAGCTGGGCGGCTCAGTGAGGCTGTTCACATCCATTATATAATAATGAGATGTTGTGACGTCTCAGCTCCATCTCAGTTTGAATTCTTTATAGTCTTTTTTTTTGCCTAAACTGTACCTGAGCTCAGTTTCAGTGTCACTAACACCTTTCAACTATTATTCATTTTTATTTATTCATTTATTCATTTTCATATTTAACAGCACATGCAGCATTTATAACGGTAGCTTGCTTGTGTACATTTAGCACGTTAGTTTTGTGTCATGCTGAAGCTGAAAGACGTCCATGTTGAGACTAAATAGTTGAATACAAGCAGTATATCCGTCCCTGCCTAATGTCAGAGGTTGGAATAATGGATGGATGTTATGTGTAGTCAGGTTATCTCATCTGACATCCCACCAACAGTCTAACAAAACACTCATGATCAAAAATGTTTTACCTCCACTGAGTTCTGTGCTTCACTCATCTTGGAAACTGTAGTTTGAAACTCTCCAATGAAGTCGTGGCCTCCATCATTGTCATAGTCATAACACAGAACCTGTCATTGAGGGGAAAAATATCTTGTCATACCGTCATCTTTTCCATGATGGGCTTGGCTTCTGTAGTAAGACGCTAAGATAACCAGTTCGTGTCCTTTGCATGGATATTTTACACAACAGCAGTTTCACAGGTCGATAATAAGCTCCAGTCACCAACCTTGATGTTTCTGTCCACATCTCCATTGCAGAGAGAAATGAGAGGAACAGTGAAAGATTTCCATGAAGGGTCCAAAGTGTTTTTTATGACCTGAAGTCACAGACAGGAAGAGGTTGGTTATCTTTAAATTCATCTGCAGCAGATCTGTATATATGATGTGGCTGCAGTCGCAGTACGGTCGCCTTAAAACAGCGTGACTCACCTCCGTCCTGTGCACCAGCATCCATTTACCGTCTTCTCCCTGTTTGTGAAACTCCAGGTAGGGGTCAGACTTCCCAAAGAAGTCCTGCAGGGAACACAGTTTATGTCACGTGAAGGATGAATGTCTAAACAATAGAGCACATGGAGGTTATCCCACTAACTAGTAATTATATCTGGCCACTTTCGTTAAAATATACTTCTTGATGTTCTGGAAATAATTTACATGAACTTGAAGAATGAAAAAAATTTATTGGTCAGACATTCAAATTAATTTAGTCACTCCAAAATGAATAGTTCTAATGAATTAATATTACGATTTCTGCCTTACAAATGTTTCCTGTTGATTTTAAACACAGCTTGAGTTCGTACAATGACTCTGATTTCAGGTGTCTCCGATGATTAAACCACCAGGATACGGAGGACAGCATTCACACCTTGGCATTAGATAAAAATCACTCTTCAAGCTGTGTTGTCATTCTCACAACATCCCAGCAGATACCTTAAAGGACCAAGACTGAAAATAAACTTTTAAAAATACGAGCAGATCTTTTACAGTTTTGATTTCAAGATATCATTGCACCTGCCAGCGCATTAGTTTGCGGACAAAGGTACAAAGTGTGAAAATATTTACTGTAAATGTTGTCAATGTGGGCTCAGCTTGTGTGTCCTGAAGTAGTAGATGCGATGCTCAAATGTACTTTGTGTAAGCGTGTGTGTGTGTTTGCATCCTGAGTGTGTGTGTGAGTGGGTCCAACTACCTACCTTCTTATCCAGTTTACGCCCATTCAGGGTCAAAGTGATGATTCTGTTGTCAGACAGCTCCTGAGCTGTTATCTAAAATAACGTTTACAGCACAAGATTAGCTGCAACGAAACTGCTGAGAACTATTAAGAGTCACATCAACATCAGCAAGAACTCAGTAACACCTCTACTGTCGTCATCATCATCATCATCATCATCATCATCATCCACAACAGCCATTGCAAACATGCCATTATCGTAAACAACAGCACCTGCAGCCACACGGCCAGCAGCAGAAACCTTTAATCTTCACTGTGTACTGAGTGACTCAACCTGTTTAAGGTGGCACTGATGCTTACTGTAATGGATCCCTTGCCAGCTGGCTTCCCATTGGCTAAGATCAAAGGTCTGTGGAGCTTCTTATTGGACACAATCTAGCAATCAAAGAAAGACACACAGGACAGAACAAAATCAAAAAAAAAAAAAAAAAAAAGCTGAAATAACACCTCGCCAGCATATTTGGTCACAATCTCAGTAACAGTGTTGAGATTGACCTTTGACCTTTTGGGTATAACATGAAGTCATTTCACTTCATTTTGTGTGTATAGACATTTGAAATTGTTAATTGTGTCATAATTAGTAAGTCGTCATCATAAGTCAACAGCCACTGTGAGTTTTGTGACCGTTGACCATCAAAATTTATTCCACTCATTCGTGAGTCCAAGTAAATATAAATATTACGAACACAGAAGTAATAATACATCTAAATATTTCCATACCACTCCGAGTGTACAAACAAATTCTCCCAGGAAGTCGTGCTCGTAGAGCTGTGTGGCACACTTGTCTTCATCGAATATGGCGAAGCGAAGCTTTTGGATCTCTTCGAAGTGGTAGTCCACCTGGAACTTGACTCCAAATACTGGATTCAAGTTGTTCACAGCGGTTTCAGTGCGGTCCAGCTAAACAAGACAGAAACAACAAAACTCCCTTTAACATGTTTAATTAAAGCGCACTGTGACCATACTTGTGTATCCAGCATAATAGTAAGATCCCTTTAGGAAGAGATTTCAGTTCCAGTGTCATTCTTTTTCTCGTGAACCTTTGCTGGGACTGTTGATGAGAATAAGCTGTGAAACTATGAGAAAACACACGTCAGATTTTATTGGACTGAGACTTACATTTAGCCGTCTCATATCATAACTTTAATATTATGCATCCATCTCTATGATCCATCCATATTAAAGCCTCTCTGATATTTCTGGACCAGCTGAGTTGCCACTGTAGTTGAGGATGGACTCTCTATTGCCTCTGGCTTCCCGGACTTCCCTCCATTTGTTGTGGATTTGGTGCTTGTAATGTCTAACAGCACCAAAAGTTAGCGGAAAGGTAAAGGTACCAACAAGCTAAGAGGGATTCATCTTCTGGGCACCATGAATGTGTGTTAACCCTTTCTTTTCTAGGTGGGTCCAGCTTTGAGGTGGGAGTGGTGAACTGCCATCGTCCCAAAAGCAGCCCGGACAGCACAGAGGCAGATTAGAGTGTGTGGGTGGAAGAGCGCTGTGAGAGCCATGTTATTTGCTGCGGGACTTCTAAACCAGGTTGTTGGATGACTAACACTTACCAGCTGTGTTACTCTCCAGTCTGACTCACACATGACACACGACATGTTGTGTTTATTCACCATTAGACAAGGTGACCACTGATGCTTTGGTGGCTGTAATAACCTCAACACACTGGGAAAAAAATTATAAAACCAATTCAGGAATAGAACAGACTGAGTTGCTTTCGGTCTACTGTTGTGGCTGTAAAACTTGGTCCTGAGCCCCCTCAGATACTGCGTGATGATTAATAACATTTGGATTTTTTAATTTTTTTTATCAGCTTTTCACACCACTCTCATACTAATACTTCAAATGCTTTTACTGAAAATACCTCTGATTTCTCTGGCTGCGGATATTATCTCTCAAGAGTTGAGAAGACAGAGGTTGCAGAACCACTTCAGAGTGAAAAGGCTTTTAAATTTAGACTGCTAACGGTGCTTATCCATCTATCTGCCAGGGAAGGGAGACAAGAGAAGGACTGCACTCTGTTGCTTAAAAACTGATATTATTGAGGGCTCAGGAAAGCCTGGCAGCCTGAAGACCTTCCATCTGTGTCACATTGGATTTTCACCTGGTTCACTGGGCTATGGAAATGAATCAGAGCCTTGTGGCACTTTTTATCTTCTATTTTTATCGGTACATGTCTGATATCATATCAACAGAGTGAGAAAGAAAACAACAAAACAGAGTCAGACTGAAAGATGCCACGTGTGGTACAAACAACAATAATAACAACCAAACTAACTCCCTGATGGAATAATAGCCTATTATTAATTTTAATATTATGTTACTATTTCAGAAACAATATATATATATATATATATCATAAGCTTGAATAAAATCACAGTATCTGTCAGTTTTGCTGTCTGGATTGCTGGACTGTGTCATTTTTCTTTGTAAGCAAACGGAACAATTCCCAAAAAGGTTCTTTGTCCAGTTCTGCAGTGAAAATGTGTTTTTTACAGTCTGGTTGTCCCTTTAATGATATAATAATGATGATATAGTTAATAGGGATGAGTGAGTGCATCACTATCTGTGTTCGGGGGGCGGGGCTTACGACGGAAGTGGGCGTGGTTCATACGAAAGTTGTATTTTTAAGACTGAAATTGATACGAGTTGGTCAGAAGTTGAAATATTTATTATAAGCCTCATTATATCTTTTATTTACAGCTTTGTGTGACACCAAGGTAAGGAGAGAGAGGCGGTGAAGAAGTAGTGAGAATGAGAAACGCGACGCGTTCAGTCAGGTTTTTACCCCATAAGCCCAGAAAGTGGGGCAGATTAGAAACGTTTGGGTTATAAAAAGATATTTTAAAAAGATGATGTAGCCTAACTTTTATCTCTATCAGGTTAAAGGATGATCTTACCGGAGGACTCCATCAGGTAGATGTAAATATCGATGTGTCCCCTCCGGCCGTTCAGCGGGATCATTTCTCCATAAAACAGAAAGGACAATGATTTCACTTGTACCGTTTTTTCTCCGGGACAGCTGGCGTGTTGAAACACTCTTCTAACATGTTGAAATGATGTTTTAAGCTAACTTCTGGACGAAACTTCTGTTTTTTTAAATGGTGCCGCCGATGGGTTCCCTTCCGGTGGGCGTGGCTGTCGGAGTATGACGTGTGGCGCTCTGTCCAATCACAGGACGGCCTGAGGCCTCTCCTTCAGCCCAGCCGGATCTGGACCCGAATTATTCGTTCGGTAGTTTAACGATTCATCGGCTCTCATTGGCCATGAGACTAAGTTTTAGGTTCCTCATTGGCTCCCCAGTTAATGAAAACTGTTTATATTCAGGAAATTCACTGATTACAATTTTATACAATCTATTGGATTTCAGCTGTTTCAGAGTTAACACAATATAATTTAGGAGTGTTTCCTAAAATGAGTAAACTCTGCTCAGTTACACCAAATTATTCTTAATGTCAACAACAAATATAACTTTGGCAAGTTTTACATCACCTGTTCTATATTATTTAAAGAAACGAGAGGTTCTCCACATGCATCGATTCAGTTTTATCTTTTGAACATTTGAACAAACCTTTTCTTAACTTCAAGTTTTTTTTTTTTTAATAATGTAGAATTGTTCCATCTTTTTGCGTTGAGATCAGCAGAGCATTTGGAGCTTAGGGAGGAAAAACGAAGGATTTAGAAAATAGCCCAGCCGGTCTTTTAACTGGGCGTCATGTCATTATCAAAGCTGATCGCTGTATGAAAGGTGGATCATGTTCTTACAGCATTCAAACATCACAGCCAGTTGCTCTCATATTTTTCCATCATGGTTTCCTTTGTTTACCACTTTCCCTCATTTTCACTTTTTTGATCTGTCATTTATTCATATTCTCACCTGTTTCTCTTTCCCTCCACCTGTTTTATCATCTCCCTTCTTCACACCTCCTCGCTCTCACATTGTTAGCCTCTCTCACCCCCCCAGTAGGCCCAGCTTCACACCTCTCTCTCACAAGACAGATGAAGATGGACAGGAAATGAGGCAGATAGGGACCGGAGAGGGGAAGATGGGCACCACAAATGAGGAAGACCTTTGGAGAAGAAAGGGAAGCAAAGGCAACGCTAACAGGAGGGATTTCAGAGTGTGAGAGAGCTGTGGATCAAATCCAAGAAAAGGCTCGAGCCTCATTTCACATCCTGCATCGTTCCCTCACTCCAGGAGCATTAAGCCTTTGTTTCCTTTCCCGTTGCCACGGCAACCACTGCCAATTTCACATCACAACCACATGCCCTGCTGACCGACAGCTAGCTACAACCAGCAGCGCTCGCCTACACACATGCACAGATTTACACAAAAGACAGCTTGCCCTGTTGACCAGCTGTTCGCTACAGAAAAGCCTTGAGGCAGCGAACTACACCTACACACACACAAACACACAACACATGCACACACTAAAACTTCACCCCGATTTACTCCTCAGTCTTCAACTTAGAACTCATGCATTTCTCTTTCGACGCTGTAAAATCATGTAATCAAGCCAACAGGGCTCAAACACAAAGCCTCCAGTTTTTAAATCAGCCATCACCATGCTGGTTTTTTGACACTGCAGTAAAGCGTATTGGGTCCAGCCTGCTGTGGACTTTCTCCACCAGGTCACCATCTGTGGTCTGTCAATCACACAGTGGCCACGCCTTCATCCACACACCGCTTCATCATCTCTTTCCTTCGAAATGGGATCATCGATTAAAAAATGAATTCTATGTTGTTTCAAGGAAGACTTGAGACTTGTAACTCAGACTCGTTATAAACTCATGAGGAAAAAGTTTACTGAGCTAATAAATCAAATCAAACGTGGGAAAGAGTACTGTCTATGTCAAATATTCCAGCATCCTGTTGGGCTGGTGATACCGGCTCAGTTCTGGGGATTCATGGCAGATGGTGAGTTTAGATCTGGCTCACATTAACCTACAAAGAAACTACAACAAACAAAATGCTCATTTCTTCTGCTCTACTGGAGGACCCAGCATGGTGCGTGTGACTTTGAGAGGACTTAAAACTTATTTAAATGATCCGTTCGTCTCCCTTTTCTCTTCCTCTCTCCACCTCCCTGAAGTTGAATCATAGAATGGAGCAGCTGCAGATTTGATAATCCAAACACACATATTATCTCTCTGATCTGGTTTTAATCCTCCATCCTCTGCTGATTACTTCCTATTTTCAACCTGTTTTATGAAGAAGATACGTGTCTTCCTCTTCCTCACTCTGCTCATCATCATCATCACTGCATCCTTACCTCCACCCAGTTCCCATCCACCTCATGGAAGAGCACGCAGAATGGGTCCGACTTGGAGGCCACGTCTCGGTCCAGCAGGCTGGCCGCCGTGACGGACAGCTCCACCCGAGTGACGCAGTGCTGAGGTCCGACGCTGCAGGTCTGTCCCTCAGTGGCGGAGCCCAGAGTGTAGGCCATCGTCTGAGGTCACCAGCAATCACCCTGGAAGAAGGAAAACAGAGAAATAAGTGGAAATCACTCAGTCACCCACACAACATCCCATGCTGGCTGTTTCTTGGCTGACCTCCTTGAAGTCTTACAGCTTGGACTGCAGACTTCAGCAGCAGGCTAAAAAACAGTATCCATCATAATCGTTTTAAAAGATAAAGAAAGTGAGACGGCCCTTCCCAACATCAGAGAGCAGGAAGTGACATTTCTAATGGTTCCTTTCTGTCTTAACTCCAAGAATGTATAAAATGCAGCAAATTCTCACCAAAAAAATCTGAATAATAAGAAATGTACTTTCTTTTGATCAACTAATGGATTGACAGACAAATCAAACTTTCAAGCTCATTATGGCTCTTGATTGAGACCAAGTTATGAGACCACAAAGGATTTTGAAATTCATCAGGAGTTAGCAGGATATCGTTCAGACACTATTAAGGTTTGTGATGTTGGCGGTGCAGCACACTGTGAACTCATGAGAACTCATGAGTTCATCTGTTGGGGACCAATAATTTCAGAACCAGTTTTCATGGCAATCCATCAAACGACTGGATCATATCGTCTGGACCAGAGGGCTGGACGGACGGCAGCTTTAACACTGACAGAGGTCAAACACCACAAAACGAAAAGTGTCGTCACATCTGATGATTCTGAAACTGAGACCAACACACAGACCTGTCTTTAATCCCCTTAGTAGACAGTCATCTGCCCACTACTGATGACTGATGATTCAATAAACAAATACACAATGTGAGGATAAGATAAACCGTTATTAAAATAAAATAATAAAGAGATTTAAATTCTGAATCTAAAATGAATAAATAAAACAACACTACCCTACCACAGAAATATAGAAAATACATGGGAAACATTGAAATGAAGAACGTTTACACTGGGTGTACGCATCTGTTGCTATGGAGAGGATGCGTTTCTCTGGAGACATCAGTGCAGAAGTAGATTATCATAAAATAATGGCAAAGAATAGGCTGACATGTGTTGAATGTAAATAACGTGTCAGTGTGTAACCAACAAACAGAAATCAAATAAAATAAAAAACTGCAAACATTTCATCCCCTGTGGGTTTACAGCCTTTTGCAGACTAACCAGTGTTTAGATTCAAATAACCAACTGTGCAAAAACTAAAAAGAGAAAAACAGACAAACACACAGAGTGGGAGCTTCAGCCTGAGGAAAGGTCACGTCTGCCCTCCAGGAACAGCAACGATTTCACTACTGGAGATTACAACGACCGAACACACACACACACACACACTCCTGATCAGAGCTTCTGGAGAAAGACCAAAATGGTGATTAAAGGAAATTAAAGGAAAAGACATGAAATGAAAACTGAGTGTGTCTCAGTGAATGATTTTCGACGAGTGTTGGGGACAAACACACAGGCAGCACATTGTGTCCACAGAGGTGGTAGTTGCTCTCAGAGCAGCATGTTAAAATGATGCTGACTGTTGCTAAGATACTAATGTGTCATAAACGGCGTGCTCCTCCCACTCCGCTCCTGTGATGTCACACTGTACTGAGAATACCAAAGCAATATCTCCATTCATTCACTCAGCCATTCAGAGGCGGCCGGTGGCTGCAACACTTTAACTCATTCATCTGAAGTTCTCTCATTTACTCCTTAATTTAGGTTTCAGTCATATTATCTCAGACTCAAGGTTGGAGTCGGAGCTAAACTGCTGATGGAAACACAGTGAAAGCAGAATAAACAGAAAACAGGAGAATGAAAACTATCTTTTTCTCTTTCTTCAAACACTTGAGGTTCAAACATCCTGGAGGTTTTGCCAAAGACTGACATTTAGAGAAACACACACAAGAAGCATCTCTAAACTCTGACCCAGCAGGTAGGAAAACCACCATCTGAGTAAGCTTTTGCTCCGTACAATGGGAAAAAATATTCAGTAAATAAAACTGGAGCTCCTCTAAGACCCAAACAGTTCCCTGTCAGAGCTGAATGCGCATGTCAGGATGATACTAAATGAAATAAAACCAACCAGTTCAGCAGCTGTGTTTATTCCCTTCTCTGCAGGAGGGCAGGTGAAGTGTGACTGTCCGGCCGGCAGACCAGCATGGAGGCTGTTTCTTCCGTGTTAATAACTCTGAACTGTGCTCACAGACATTTGGTCTGATTACAGGTCCTACATGTCTGTCTGCCACATCCGAGCCACAGCGGTCAAAGGAAATGAGGCGCAGACTGAAAACAGCAACCACTTTCAGATTGGCCAATTTAGCATGACAAAGATTTAAAATAAAACCAAAAAAACAACTGTCTCTTTCATGCATATTATTAATCCTGCAGGCAGTAAAATGTTAAAATGTTTCAGCCTCCTGCAGACTGTAGTTTGATGTGACCAGCTGAGCAGCAGCCTTCTGCAAACAGGCAACCTGTGAAATCTGAAAATCAGAAAAAAAAAAAGAAAAAAGCAACAAGAGGTGAAACTAACATCACACTCACCTCTGAAACGACGCCCAACTTCTCTTTCCTCTTCTTGGATATTCAATTGTCAGTTTCCTTAATTGCTGCGCACAGTGGAGGAAAAAATACACATAAAAAAAACCTCTCAGTCACTTTTTCTTTTTTTCTTTTATGAAAGAGTGAAAACTAAAGTTGTCCTTTCCATGTTGTCATCCCGACTGTCCTGGAAGGAGCAACAGTGTGTGGACATAAATCATCTTCTTGCCCGCAATACGTTGAGCTGACAGACGGAGCTCCGTCAAGCTCCCGGGAATCACACCACACCGGAAGACAGGCGAGTTTCCCTACAAAATAAGAGCACGCGAGCGTCCGAGGGCTTTTCCGGCCTAAAAGTGTCACCTGCTTGTTTTTTATTCAGGAATACTCGCTGCTGTTTCTAAAATGGCAGACATGATGATTACACACCTGTGTGACTAACGTGGTTTCGTGTATTCAGAACAAAATAAATCTGTATTACTAACACTGTGGTTTACATTTTATTGTGGAAAGCAGCTACACTGGCACTCTCTTGTGGTGATTGCAGGTACATCACATTAAAGTCTCCTGTTCAGCAGATTACCAGTCCTGGATATAAATAAACAATAAAAACAAATAATACTGAAGGACTGAATTTGAGTCATACTTTGGACATACTTTTATTTTTCTACATTATACTTTTGTATGTTTTATTCATTGCAGTTATTCTGCATCATTTTATTGTTAAATTTTCAGAATTTGGATTTAAGTTGATACCTTCAGCAACTATCTCACTCAACTATCTTTGTGAAGCAGAACACAAAATCTAACTATTTATATTTTGAAAAACCTCGTAGGCCATAAACCAACTTCGGAGTTAAAATGGCTCTACTTGAGTAAACATATTTTACATATTTTATTTCACTAATTTGAGAAGAATATCACGGTGATTTGACATCAATAGTTTAAAAAGTTGTTTTACAGCAAAATAAAACCGGATATTAGTATTTTCTTAAATAAACCCAACTAAACCAGCTTCAACGTCGTTACTGTGGTTGGATGGGTCAGCAGTGCTGACTGATGACTTACAGCAGGAATCAAAGACACCAAAGCTCTGACTGTTAACACCGGCTGTTTGTCACCTGCGACGTGAGATCAGTTAAACGTGAAAGGTTAAAAATACTCAGACTTCATTCACGTCTAAACAGTCTGTTCACTGTAGTCCCACTGAAGATAATTATCTGAACATCCACCACTACTGCAAATGAAAGACTTTTACGTGCAACATTTTTATTTTTACAGCAGACATGGAATGACAGGAAAAACTTGCATCGATGAGTTAGTGTGCACTGAAACTGCAGCAACTTCAAATTGATGGTACTTTTTATACTTTGAGCACTTCCTTCAATTAAGTGTTTTGGGGTTTTTCTGCAGATTCTATAACATTACAGATTGGCAGGAAACATTATTCAGAGTGTTCCTGACTCTGTTCATATGCAGCAGCAGATTGTCAACACATGGAAGTAACAGGAAAAAAAAAAGGCACCAAATTTAAACTGCCATGTTTCACCACAAGAGGGAGGCAGATGAATTTAAATAAACCAAACCAGCAGCCACATCAGCTGCTGCTGTCAGACAAAGTTTCTTCATGCTTAAAAATATCACATGAAGATTAAAGGACACACGAACTGACAAAAATAAATACAGTTAAAAACAAATTCATTGATGGTGAAGAATTTAAAGAGAGGGCAAAAAAAAAAAAACAAGATAGCTAAATTCCTAATGGATTCGTCAGGGCAGGTCAAGAGTTCAAAGGTGGAAACTTTCCTTGAGAATTTATGGGAATAGCTGGGAAGACATTGGATTAAACCAGAAACTTCCAAAGTTGAATGTTGGCCCTTAGATGGAAACTTAGATATAGTTAAAGAAAATATACTGCATCATAATAAAACCACCTCCCCTGCACCCGGTCAGAACAGACCAACTGTCAAGGAAATTTTTCCACATGTGAACTCAATCTTCAAGACCAACATTAACAGCAAAACAAGATACATCTTGTCTAGTTACAGAGACTGGAATGAAAGCTGGATGCTGCTGCATGCAGAGGAACAGAGGAAATACAGGAAGTATATCACATTATTGGAACAACAAAAAAATAAAGGAATGACAGCAGTGAGAACCAAGCTAATTGTTGCACAATGTGCGGCATCCACATCTAAAGTTTATCTATGTAAAAAATGAAACTCTCTTTAATGCTTAAATAAATAACAATAAACAATCAATTTCCATCATGACAGCAGAGATAAATACGAATTTGAGTGAGGCCACAACCTTAAATAAGAGAGTAGATAACAGAGCGGGGACTCCTATTTCAACTGTCTTCAATGTAATGTGTTATTGTGTATTCACTCATGTGGCCTCATTAATGTAAACACAAATACAGTGCAAAATAAATCCATGTGGAAGTCTGTTTATATCAAAAACTCCTTTACAATCGACCCTCTGGTTTCCAGTTTCACTGCAGTGTGACTCAACCAATAACTCCTCTTCAGAAACATTAAATTTGGAACTAAGAAATGCTTCTCTTTACCCTCAAAATACAACATTGATAGTCAAGTTGTCTGTTTCACAAAAAACATACACAGCACAGATTAGCCATGAATGACTTCATGTGAATTAGATTACCCACCCAGGAGGTAAAATTCAAACAAACAAAAAAACCCAACAAAAAACAGAATGTCAAAATGCTGCTTAATTTACTGCACATTTGTGTCGCCTGCTGATTATTATTATTATTTTCTTTTTAATTTTGCATGTTTATTTGAAGTCTTTCTTGAACAGCTTTTTGTTGTGCTTGCTCATCTTACATCAGTATTATATTTATACAGCTGCACATCATGCAGCTTTATGCTAATGTGTCATGTATTCTGTCCAAAGGCAGAAATGATACATGCTGATGTAATGATGATGATCGTGAGAGTGAACCATCAAGAAGAGGAGCGAAGAGGAGTGAAGGCACCACACACCGCCAGCTGATTCTATCAGCTCACTGCTGTGAAACGGGCCCACCAAGTACATAAACAAATGCAGTTTTCCCTCAGGAAGATGCTTCCGGGAGCTGTTTGTAAGAAACACTGCCTTTCTTTCATACATACATGGTACTGTATGTACGAACACTGTGCACTATGTAGACATGGACCACATAGTGGACTGAAAACGTGTGATTTCATCTTGTGATGAAACAATGATCAACAATGTACCACAGCAGTGATTCACTCCTGCAGACACTGATGTGGTGGAATGATACTTCATGAGAAAAGCTGCTACCGTTTAGGTCATTAGGTGGAAGAGAAATTCAGCCTCTTGTCATTCAGACTCAGCTTCTGGGCTTCGCTGGGAACCACTTTATTCCTCCACAACCTGTAAAGAACAGAGGTGGAAAATTTGACATTCTCTTTAACAGTGGATGGTTTAAGTGACAGACACCTCCAGGAGTCTGTGTGGACCAAACATTGTCTGAAATATGCGATAGATCAAGATTTACCTGATGAGCTGAAGATCAGGACATGACTGTAGGGCTCTACAAAGAGCCTCCACTCCAACAACACTCAGGTGGTTGGACTCCAGACTGGAAGAGAATAACACATTTTGTCCATGATCAAAAGGGAGGACATGGAATTCATTACATTTTAATTTCAGACTCACTCTATTCTGATCATCTTCTGACAGGATGGCATAACTCGGGCCAACTCCAGCGCCACATCGTCACCACAGTTGTTCCATCCCAGCCTAAAGTGAGAGACAAAGAGAAGGAGAGAGATAACAACTTAATCATTTCAACACATTTCAAAGGCTGTTCAGACCACAAACGATCATTATAAATACATCTAATAAAATTCTAACTTAAGTCACCCCCACAACTATAACAACAACAACAGTGGCGACAAAGTGGGATCCTGTTTGCTTTAGATGATTGACGGCCAGATGGTGTCATGATCAACACGTTGTAGCGGCCCTACAGTCACATACACGCTGATGGCATGCAAGCAACCTTCAGGTATTTTAAGACTCACACCAGGAGCTGTGAAGTCATCGTGTTTAATAACTTTTGCCAATTTACTGAGTACATACAGTATTTCATCTTACCCCACATCCTGTATGAGAGGGCAGTGGATTAGACTGGCAGCTACAGGACACAGCATTGGCGTCCCAACAGAAGTCAAGCTAAAAGACAGAGAAAGGATCGGTGAAGCCACACGTCTGTTTTCTTTTTTATGCCTCTTGCAGCTACAGGAGGAGCTGATGTCTTACTGAATCTTGGTGAGATTCTTCATGCACATTATTGCTTTGGACAGACTCACTGCTCCTTCATGTCCAATCGAGTTCTCAGAGACACTGGAAAAGACACAGACAGACATCAAGGACAAAAACCTCAGGACAACTCTGTCAGATATAATACACGTCAATAAAAACGTGTGTATGACCTACTCTAACACAGTGATGTGTGTCGATGGTAGAACAAGTGCCATCCTGGCAGCAGTGAGATCCCCGAGAAGGTTACTGCCCAGACTGGAAGACAGCACAAAGAGATGTTTTACTAAGAAATGAGACAAAGATGTCTATTCTTCTGTGTAAACAAAATATATATTACATAATTTAGAGGAATTAAAAGTCTTTACATGTATGAGTTATAAGTAAGGAGGGAAAACAGGAAACCAAAATCTTATATAGCTTCTCATGCATATCAAAACACTGCACCTCCTGAACAAGTTCATTTATTGTCCCAAAAATCATTTGCAGAAATGAGTCACATATCTGAAAATGTAATTTCAAATCCTTACTGCAGCTCCTGCAGCTGACCACAGCTGATCAAAGCCTCCAGAAGTTTGTCTCCTGATTGATCGTTGATAACGTTCTTTGAGAGCCTGGAGGATGGACATACAACGGATAAAAAAAAACATAAAATACGTAGCTTGATGTTCTTTTCTGAAAGCCTTGACAGTTAGAATCTGAAAAAAATGCTAGACATTATTTTAAAGTGACATAAAAGCCACTGTAGGCTGCTCCTGTCATCCCAGAGACAGCCACTGGGTGTTGCCAAACTCAGAAATGTTCATTTTCCACATAAGCCTTGAAGGCATTTATTGAATTGACTATGACAACAAAAATAGGATAAATAAAAAAAATGCAAAAACAGCACCACCCACTGCTCAGCAGGGCCTATTGGACGTGTCAGCCTAACGCTCAAAAAGGAAGACGCAGCTGCTAAATGGGAGCAGCTGGTCTCTATAAAGGAGGTGATGATTGTCCAATCACACAGTCAAGATGTTTGGAGTGACTGTCACTATACACCAGTGTAACCAAGCAGAGTTCAGGCCAATGATTTATTACATACAACTTAACTGCAGTCCTGAGGTTTCAGTAAAAATACCAAACACTTCACACAGAAATGTGATATGATGTACATATGTCTCTGAATGAAGAACAATAATGCCATATTATAGACCACCTATATTGTTATCATATATAAACAGAGACTCTTTGGAAATATGAGTATATATGTTTATAAATTGCATGAAATACTCATTGTAAAAATTCTATGTGAACATATATCAAAAATATGATTTCTTTATGCAAGTTTATCAAAACGCATTATCATTCATTATGCTGATGTGTTTTTGTTATTTAATTCTTAATAGCCTCACATTAACTTTACATAGAGCCTATACCTTAAAAATATAATATAACCTTTAAAATATCAGGAAAAACATTTACTTTTATATTTGTATGGGTTAGACATAGTTGTCAATATGTTAAAATGTTTTATATATATTTATATATTTTATATGTTTGGCACACCAGTGTCTTGTCTGTACAGATTACCACAAAGTAAGTGCAAGACACACTTAAAGTTCTTTAAGTGTTTAGACGATAGCTCAGAAGGTCATCCAGAACGGTAAATACCGTAATACTATGATTAATGTGCATGCATGCAGGGAATAAAGTGGAGCGATATGAAACACGACCAGCCTACCTGATCTTCTTGAGCTTTTGCCAAATCGGAAGGAGCCTGGTTAGCTGTTCTACTCCTCTGTTAGCCATCCTCCAGCCCTCCAACCTGAGAAAACAGGACATCCAATATCACTGATGACGACAGTGTTATTTCAATGACTAAAGCCACTAATGGCATGATTTATGTGCCAGAATTTCTGTAAATCTGAGAAAACTCACTCTATCTCCTCCATTTGTGCCAGTACTTCCATAGCAGCCAGGATATCCAACACCCTGCTTGCTTCTGATGGCCCCACCACTGTGTCACTCCTGTTAAGCCTGGCAGGCACACAAGCCACATTCAAACTGGGCTTTCTGTGAAGCTGCTATATTAGTTCTGAACAAGGAGTGGATACGCCAGTCGTGGTATTTGTGGTCAGGACATGAAGATTAGAAAAGTTAACAAAAAAAAAAAAAAAAAATCTTCATGTGATCTGAGCTAAATTTAATACCATGTAAATATGATGTGCATTCATGTACTGTAAGACTACTGACATTTCACCAATGTATTCTGATCTTGCAGTTCACCAGTGAGCAAGCCTTTACAGCTTAGCACTATGAGAGAGGACAGCAATGACACAGTTCCCCTGAGGAGGGGGGGGGGGGCATTAAAAGATTAGACCCCTTACATTTATGACGACTTCTGTGCAGAGCTGACGACAAGTTGGAATGACGAGCTGCAACGTGAGCAGTTTTGGCAGGGACACTAAACTACTGAATGACAACTTAAATAGACCAGATTTCTGAAGTGGTGCTAGATATATCGGAATAAATTGTGTCAGTGTGACTCCAGCATGGACCAGTCAAACCATCTGCCTGAGATAGCTCTGCTGGCATGAAATAAATACTGACAACCGTATACATAGAATGACCGCCTTGTGGTTATCAGCATCTAGCTACCAGCCAAGTTACAAGAAATATGATCACAATCTCCTCTTAATGAGTACATGTCACCACTTCTAATTGCTTAATTTTACCTAATGATTCATGTGTATTCAATTGGTTCATCATTTTCAAGTTCTAAAGAGACTTTCTTGTAAAAACTCCAGCTAACTTATATGTTGCTCTGACTCGTGTCAAGAAAAGTCTCTACACTTTGTTTTTAAAAGGTGCTATATAAATAAAGGCATTATTATTATTGTTAAATCCAACCATGTTTCTTACTTGAGAATGCGCAAGTGCATGCTCCTCAGTGCTTGTACAAGGCACTCTGTAATGTTTTCATCCAGGTGCACAGAATCCAGACTTAAGATGCAGACACAAATAAGCACATCAGGGACACACACATACTTAATACAGACATTTGGAAACAAATCTATTCTGCTGTTCATGTGCATGAGTGTGTTTCTATCTCACTAAAGAGCTTCCAGGTTGACACATTCTCGCAGGGCCCCCACCAGCTGTAGTCCTCCAGTCGCTGACCACAAACAATGAGACAGACTAGACAAGACAAGTTAAATGTTCATGAGCACAACATGGTGTTCGTGGCTTGTCTGTGCATGTAATAACTACAAAGACTATTTATCATGCCTGAGTACAAAATCGGCGCTGAATGTGAAACGCTTACTTGAGTGAACGTAATTGGGGAAGCACTCTCGTCAGAGTCTGAGCTGAGGTATTACTGATCGTATGACCTGACAGACTGGGAGGAACAGACAAGAAGACGTTGATTATTGTAAAGAAATGTTTCAAATTTTATTTTTTAACTTTGCGACATAGGGAGAGATAAGAATTGGAGCCATGCCAGGCAGCACTGGAGCCGTTAATATAAAAAATAACTGTGAAATATTACAATCAGTTGAAGATTAATAATCACTGGAGGGCCTACAGTAAGTCATCATGAAGAGGTGTCCTGTCCTATCCATGGGTCCAGATGTGAGGACAGTAGATAATTATGGACATAATAAGAATGGAGAAAGGCTACTGAATGGGTTTGCATGTACTCACTTGAGCATCTGAACAGTTGTAGACTGCAGCAAGGCCTCTGACATCTTCTCTATCACACTTGCACATGACTCTTTAGAGATGATACTACACAAGAGGGGAGCAGATTCTTGTCATGCTAGAACTTCAACACAGGATTATTAATGTGACAAAAAAACAAAAGTAAACTTCTCACCTGAGAGAATTAAGTTTGGGCAATGAGGGCAGAACATCACAAAGGAACTCAGCTCCCTCTGCACCCAGAGTGTTGAGGGAAAAACTGTGAATCATAAAAAGATAAAAAAGTATTTTCATTTTGTTTCTTACTTGATTACACACACATTCCATTAAAAGATGAACTACTCCAGCACTAACTGCAGCTCTGTCAAAGAAGGACACCCCCGGATGACGCTCGTCATAGGTGCCAGCTGGTGCCCTTCAACTGCACAGTCCACCAGGCTGAGGGGGGAGGGGAGAGAAGATGGGAAAGATTAACACCTCCTCCTTGTAGGACATGAACAACTGTCAACAACATTTGTGCTGGTGTGTTTTCTACTGCCTAAAACATTCTCCAGGGCGCTAAAGAGAATACCTGTGCCTACATTATGAATTTGTGTTTACTGTGTAGCTGGTTTGTCTTATTGTCTTTCCTTCACTTTGCTTCATTTGTTTTAGAGGAGAAGAGAGAAAAGAAAACTTAATGTGCAGTATACTTCTTCAGGACAAGCTACCACCTAAGTATAAGTGGGACTGTGATAAAACTGTACACCACTGGAGGAGTTTGACTTTCAATGTAATAGATTTAAAGGGAGCTAGTGACAGAAAATTCAACTTCCTGCTGAGCTAACCCTAACCCTTCTAAGTCTAGTTTTTCTGGGTTCCAGTTACACATTTAATTTTTTTGACAGTCAATTTATTACCTGACTGAAGTCAGTCCAGGGGATGCCATCAGAGACAGGAGTAGGGTGGTGTTGTACACCCTGCAAAATAAACGTGTTATTGTAAAAACCTTGATATGGGGAGTTTGACAGGGAGCATTTGTCTTTGTGTACAGCCTTTGCACACACAGGTGTGCATGCATCAACTTATCCATTTGCATCTCACCTGATAGTTTGAATACTTTTGCTGAGCTTGAGGCAATGACACAATAAGCCAATAGCCTTTTCTGCTTTGATCCAGCTCTCCTCGATACTGACAGGAGGACAGAGTGTGATAGAATTCACTACTTTAATAACAGATTTCATCATTTCATTTAGGTACAGTTTGAGTGACCTGACACTGCAGGAGCAGACAACACAGACTACACACACTGCACTTCTCACCTGACACTGCATCCTCTCTGACTGACGTCCAACATTTTCACAAAGTCTTCAACCCACTCTGACTGCAGGGAATTGTTTTTGAGCCTGGCGACCAACAACAGAACAAACATTACTAACTTCTAAAATTAACAATGGGACAAAAATAAATGTGAAAACACTGAGAAACCTGAGATACTCAAAGTAAAAAACAAAATGATAAACAAATGTTGTTTGATGAAGATGTACTTACTGCAGCTTGGTCAGACTGGGACATTCAGACACGATCTCAGCTAACCTGAGTAGATGTTCACCTTCCAGACTGCTTTCTCTGACACTGGCAGAGAAGCAGAAAAGAGAAGAGGACAACACTTGAGTTTTTCAAAGGAACATCCTGACAAAAGAATAAAGGCAAAGCGCACTGAGACGTTTGAACAACCTCATCATACTCATACTAAACAGCAAGTATACAACTACTACATCTGCTCTAAACTGCTGTAGCATTTAAACTGTGTCACCGTATGATGGTGACTTTGAAATTTTAAGATTGTTTTAGTATTTCTTGACTTAATGCTGCAATATCAAGTTAATTAAAGTTTTAAATGTGTTTTATTTGCTTGAGGAACATTTTACTGATGCTGTAGTTTGGTGTCTTGGTCACAGGCACAAATACATTTACACTGTAATTAGAAGATGAAGCAAATGACTGCTTCATGAGGAGTTTGTCACCAATAATTTTTCCGTTAAAAGCCGTAAAATGTGTATGAATTGCAACAATTGAAGAAATAATCTGAAAAACTCTTTACTTCATATCAAACTTTAACATGCACTTTTAGTCTTACCTCAGAGTTTTTTCACAATGTCCATACTGTCTGAACGAGATGAGACACCTCTCCTCTTCTCCAAGACTAACAGACATGAGAAAGTTCAGTCCATGGACAGAGAAACAGACAGGAATGAATACTATTTTATTTTTCTTCACTTATTTCTACAGCACACAGACTCACCTGACTTCCACACCAGAGACATTATCGCAGGTACGCAGTGTGTTGGCCACTTCCAGCAGCCCCTCCTGGGTCAGCCTATTGTTGCTCAGACTGTGGGGTATTCACAGCATTAATATGTCATCTAGACCTGCCTTAAAATCTGAAATGGAAAATCTACCCGCATACAACATTAAATATTCCTTCACTAAAGCAGCATTTTGAACTCATTTGAGCTACAAATTAATTTGCAGAACACCCTGACCCTAACCCATCAATATTTTATATCTTACTTGACATAGCTGTGGATTTTAAGTGCTGGTAGAGAATCCACGAGATACTTCACACCTTCATCTTTGAGTTGGTTACTGGATAAACTGCAATCAGAAGAAATACTCGACAATTATTCAGACCAATTGCCCAGTAAGACAGTATGTGGGCTGGACGTTTAGATATATCAGAGAATGTGTGGCACATACTCCAGGTAAGAGAGTTGAGGGACCTGCTGCAGGATCCCAACCAGTGTCTCCAAACTGTCAGTGTTCAGGCTGAAATGACTTAATCTGGAATACCAAAAATACATTAAATTCAGAGGAAGCCACAGCCAGTTAGGGAGTGCGGTAAGTAAACAACTATTAGGGGAAATGTTTATGACACGTATACTTAAAAATAAGGTAATTATTCAGCTCCAGTTTTCCTTCCGCCTGTTTTTCTCTCTGCTTTGAACAATTTAAAAAGTATCATGACATCTCATGCTCTCTGAGTGACATTATGCTGGCTGTTCTGAAACCCTGCACACTCATTCAGTTTAGATGAGGCAGCAAGAATGCAAAACAGTTGGTAGCACAACGATTTTTACACTGAACTACAGAGGGAGGAATGTCCGCTTCTATTTACTGTGGAATCAGCTTCCAACTTCCGTCATCGCTGGCCAAGATACTGATCATTGTCATACTGAACCTCACTGGTTCATTCACTGGTCAAACTGAAAAAGTAACTCGAAGACACTAGATCTGATATACCATATGTACAATGTTTCTTTTGGAAAGGTGACAAACTGAGTGCTGAATCATATCAGTGGATAGTAAAAGAAAAGAAAAGAAATAAATAAAATAATAAAAAAAATATTGATCACAGACCTGCAGCTGGGTTGCTCTGCATTCACTTTGTCAAAGGAAATGAGGCACTCCTTCTGAGGCCTGAGGAAGAGGTCAGAGCAAAAACTAAATCAAAACATTCTCCATGGCTAGAGATCCATTACTGCAGGAACCTGTTCGTTATAACCATACGCACAACTGCACAGAACCCAACATTTGCTTTACAAATGCAGCTTTGTTGTTTTGTTAATGTCACACAGATGTCACACATATTTTACCTGAGCACCACTGATGTGACTCGCTGACTAACCGTCAAACATTGGACCAAACTTAGCGTCTCAGTTGTGGATAAATAGCTGTAGCTGAAACTGGAGGAAGGGAAGACAAGATTCATTAAGATAAAGTGAGAGAGTCTAATGAAACACTATAATCGTTAAATATTCACTAGTGTCACTTGTAATTCCCCTTTGGGTGGGGCTGCCAGGAAGCTCCACAGAATTATAACATAAAGACACAAAAAAATCTTTTATCAAAACTCTGACATCCTTGAAGCTGTAGCAGAGTATATAGTATGATCCTCAGGTTAGGCTATGGCTCTTTTGAATACCATGGTTTCATTTACACTTCCATGTACTGAGTCTTATATAAATTAAATCAGTGAAATGACATTCACACTTTATTTCAACTTGATAATAATGACAACATGAGTAAATAACAGAAATTAATCTCTTCATGTATTGATATTCCCGCCACAGATTATTTTAGTTATTTTATTCCTCTCAAAACAAATTCATCACCAGCATTGTTAGGGTCTCTTACTTGAGCTTCTGCAGTGACGCCATCTTTGGAAGGACATTTAGCAGATTCTTGACAACCTTGTCTTTCAATGAGCACTGAGACAAACTGACACAACACACAAGCATGTTGATGTGTACCTGTAGCACGTGTAATCAAAACATGGAAAAGTAGTTATTAAACTTACTCCAACTCCAAATTGGAGCGGCACTGGATCAACCTCCTGCATAGTGTGGTCATATCAGATGCCAGCAAGCTGCTTTTGTTCATCCTACAAAATGAAACAACCTTTTGACATTTAAGAGCCTTCAATCAAGTTTATGGATTTTTTTTTTAAGTCCTACTTTAATTAATTGATGATGAAAATATTCAGTTAATATTATGCATATGCTGAATCATTTGTTTAATTACTGTGATTATTGTACCTAAACGTCTTGATCTGTTGTTTGTCATCACTAAAAAAGAAGATGAGCAAAATGTTATTAAATGGACTAATAAAAAATTGTATACAGCATTGTTCATGATGCATGGAGGTTTTCATAAATGCAGCTTTTCTACCTTTGGCCTGAGCAGAACCTCAGGATTACCTGCTCTCTCCCTCCATTACTGTAAAACCAACAATACAGCATCAGGATAATGTTTACTTTTAACAAGACTTGTTTGACTGGCAGGCTGCCATATTGGTGAAACAGTTGCTCATTTTGCATCTTCTCCTAGAGAAACATTAAATGCCAAAACACAGAGTACCTGACGCGAGTTTCTGTTAAATTGTGAGAGGAGCAGAAAGCACCAGCCAACATCATCACTCCTTCCATATTGATTTCATTCTTACTGGCACTGAAAAACAGTGAATGAAAACAATGAGCCAGGCACAATTAACTTGTATAACTATTGTATTTATACTGAAAAGTGGCATCATGGTAAACAGGCTAGCTAGTGCTGACACATCATGTGTTTGGTGAGAAAATAATCTTCCTCCCTCTGCCAGTTCACCAACATAATGTCTGTTCTGTTTAAAATAAACAGATCCCTCCTTTCAAAACTGTTCTGACCAAAGTGGGCAAAGCACAAAATCATGCTGCCAAGGATGCATTTGTTTTGCGTTCTCTTATCCTTTTTATATGGAATATTGTCTTTGTTTTGCGTGTGAGCCTTACTTGATTTCTTGGATGTGGGTAAGACAAGGCAGGGCATCCAACAACTTCTTCAGCCCTTTGTTGCCGAAACTGTTACAGGACAAACTAAAAATAAAGAAAGTGGAGATTAAAAAAGGAAAAGAAAAGGAAAGAGTTAAATAGTATGAAAACACCTCATAGACAACAGTAAATTATATGGCTGAACTGACTATTGAGTTTCATGATGACTGCTGAATAAATACAAAATGCAGATAGTAGCAACACTGTCCAGTTCAAGAAGTCTTTCAGACACAATTGAGCAAACAGAAGCGGTGTAAACAATAGAGTCAGTTGTGTGACTAAGGAAGTCACCTGGTCACAGTTTGCTGAGTTAGCAACAACCACATCGTTGAAAGATTCTAATTAGCAATGCCAAGTCATATGGTCCTGTCCTGTTTTAGATAAATGGAAAAAACAAATGAGGCGTCTGTCTGTGTGTTGTGAGTGCATCAATACAGTGTTCAAGTTTCACTGCTGATGGCGGAAGGTTTTATGAAGCTATTGCTGATCAGCACGTAACACGAGAAGTGAGAAGACCCAGGTCCCAGCCAGCAGAGCACAACACAGGACGGCAGACATCCAGGGTTGTGGAACCGCAGACATGTCAGTGTTTGTGTTGGTGGGGTTTTTGATTGTCTTACTCCAGCACAGTGAGATCACAGGACGTCCCCAAACTCCTCAAGACTTTCCCCAGATCACCGTGCAGCAGACCACAGCAGCTGAGGCTGACAGAGGCAACAGCTTCATATTAATGTAATATATTACAGCATTAATCTGCCATCGCTCTTTCCCGCTCTTTTATACGTTTCTGAACAGCCCCACCACTGTCAATGATCTCAATCACCATTTCCCTTCATTCATATTGCATTTCAGATAAATCTGAGCTCTCTGTAAAAGTAATTGACCTTCATCAATCTGTGGCTACATGATGCTTTCAAAATGGCGCCAAGGAGACACTGCGGCAACTCTTCAGTATCATCATGAGTCATATTTGTACAGCACTTCCTGAACAATTTAGTGAAATCAAAATCCTTACAGGTGACGCCGTTGATGAGACACCACAAAGTTAGAGAAATAAACCATGTCTACTAATGTTGAATAATGCACACGTAAAACGGTAACTTCTTCCATACCAGAGTGTTTTAGACTTTTTATTTTCAGGATTTTCTGGTCCTGCAGAGAACACGATAGACACCTGAACAGGATCTGTGTTAGACTGGAGCCTAAAACATAAAAAACATGCAGTTACACAGCAATCACAAATTGACTATACAGACCTAAATAAAGTGATTTATATTAATAGTTTAAAGTGTCCCTTCTGTTGCTTTACCACAAAGCAGTGTCTTAACATAAAAAGAAATGGTTACTCAGCTGCCAAGAACTGGCACAACGCCTGATATGAGTCACTGTTTACTCTCTATGTGTGAACTTTGCATGCATGCAATTCTTTTCTCAATGCACACTACAGATCTTGTTTGCACCTGATGTTAAGTTCCACCACAGCAGGACATTTAGGCAGCAGAGCAGTCAGAGTCACCATGCCCTCCACTGAGGAGCAGCTGTTATTGAGACTGAGGGAAGACGTAAACATCATCAAACTGCTGCTGTTCATCATGAATGTGTAACCTGTTTTTTTATATTTGCTTCTTCACAAAAATCACACAAAGTATTTGTGATATTTATTTTTTTTAAGGTAAAACTACTACATATGTGGCAAACACATAATGTCAATATTACATTATGTGTTGTGATGAACAGTTTGATAGAAATTCAGTCTTACATGATCTTGTTGGTAACGTTGAACTTTGGCAAAAACTCAGTTAGAGCCTTGAGAATTTCCACATCCCAGTAGCCTCCAGACAAACTAAGATGCACACACACACACACACACACACACACACACACACACACACAACGTGTGTCACTGGCACCTTATTTGTATAAATATAAAATATGCAAGAGACTGGAATGCTGCTAATCAATATTAAAATAAAACAGTTATTAATACCTAACATTTGTTTTTAGTGTATTCAGTTCTGAATTATCATGTTTATTCTGTCCTGTATCCTTGATAGGAGATTTTCTTCATTCAAATATGTATACTTACTCCAGGACTGAAAGGCCAGGACAACATGCCAGCGATTTTGCAACTTTTTGCATCTCAGGCTTGTCCCAGTTCTGGTTCAACAGGCTGGAAAAAAATTATAGTATAAAAAATCAGCCTTTAAATCTGAAATCTGAATCAACTTTCAATCAGTCTTATATACAAAATTGCAGGTCTCATAAGTGAAGTCACGGGTTCAAAGATGTTATTATTATTCATGTTGAATTGTTGAAAACAAATGTACTTTGCACACACCCATAATTTAGCTTCACAAAGGAGCAGAGTTCTTTGAGGAAACCAGCGGTGGATGTGAAATATTATTAGTTTGTTGTTTCATCTCTTACCTGATTGTTGGTTCAAGCTTAGTTTTATGACTGCAAAGGGGAACAGATAAAAAGAAGGACGATTACATTCAAGTTTCATATCAGTATTTGTGGTTTGGTGTTATTCATTTTAGCTCATAGAACCAACCTGTTCATATCGGAGTTTTGGGAAAAAGATACATTCACCTCTTTCACTGCACTGCAAAAGGACAAAAATAAAAATGCTTTTTTCGCACTACATTATTTAACATGTCTAATGAGTTTTACTTGCTCTGCTTGGATTTAACTGCTTTGGGGTCTCTAACATCAGCTCTGAAGCATGTGAAGGAATATATCTGTTGGTGACAGCACCAAACCAGCACAACAAGGTGTACAAGGTACAGCATCTCTTTTAATTTTGGGGCCTGTTGGGATATTATGCATGGTATGCGTGTGTAATCATACTCTGCATGGACATGTTGGACGTTCGAACATGAAGACATATTCTCAATGAGATAGTTGACTGCTTTCAGGGAGCTGTTGTTTCGTCCCAACCTGCAAGTTGCACAGACATAACATCAACCTTCTTCTTTAGCTTGTGATATTGTAATGAAGTCATTAAAAAACAGCAGGTGTCCACTTACATTACAGAGAGTATTTTTGGGAGCTTGGAAAAGATATCAGCTATGTGCTTGATCCCTTTGTCTTTCAGGCTGTTGTCACTTAGACTGAAATACAACAACACAAGCTTCTTGTTAAATTTTAGACCTATATCTGAGGACAATCATTGAATCTTTCACTTACATTAGCAGCAGAACATATGTGAAAAAACTTAAAACATACTTGATTTCAGTGATGTTTTGACATTTCTCGAGAGCACAAGCCAAACTAGCTGCTCCTGCAGCAGTCAGACTGGAACCATAAAAACTTGAGAAGATACAGACAATGAGCCAATCAAATAACACATTTCAGGCCTGCAATTAATTCCGAAAATATAACAGAATAAAGCCAGACAGTAACCAGACAGTGCTTCTGCTCCATTCCGTACAGTATGAAAGTGATTTTGCATTTCTAGGCAATATATTTCAAAAGGCATTGAAGGGTTTCAGACAACTGAGGAGGAAGTAATTATTTTAAATAGACAGAATCAAATGACTTCCAGTCTGTCTTCTCATTATTTAATTTATACAAATGTAAATTTCAAAGAATTTTAAAGATTTATTTAAACTTGAGAAAAGATGCATTCTTACTCTAGTTTTCTCAGGGTTGTGAATTCAGGCAAAATGGAGGAAAGCTTCTCAGCAAACTTGTCGTTATACTTGCGGCTGTGAAAACTTAAGGCGCAAAAAACAAAGAAAGAAAATACGTAACACACAATGAAACAACAATGATGTTACCCTGTTTTCATTTGGCACAATATAAATAAATTTGATTTGATGTGTGTATTGATGCTATGCATTAGTTAACCTACCTGAGGTAGTTTATGTACTGACACCTGGGCAGGACTTCTAAACACTCTAGCTCCATTGAACACGCACCAAAGTCCAGACCGATGCCATTATTACCTACAGAGTTAGCTACAAAAGCCAGAGCCTCAATATCATTGGGCCATAGACTGATGTTTCGCAGTTCCAGAATAGGTCTTTTACCCACAACTTGCCGAGCCAGTTGCTGGTCCTGGCTCTCCTGGAGACAATGGCAAAGCTCAAGGGTCTGCGAAGATGGAAGACAAGAGGATTAGTAATGAGAGAGAAGAAAGGGATACAGAGAAAATGGTGTGAGAGTAAATATCAAATATCATATCGTGTAAATATCATCATTCTACCTTGGGTCCTGTCAGGGTGTTGCTGTGGCACAAGTTGCTTAGCAGTTTTTGGACAAAGGCTTGTCGTTTTTGGACCCAATTTTGGACCCCGCTTACACCAGAAGCCTTGGCTAGTTGAACTAAGGCTGGAGTGCAGTCCGGTGAAGCCAGGCCACATAGATAAAGGTGCAGAGAGTCGGTGAAGACAGTTCTCTGGTCTGACTTGGTTGTCCAACGAGTTTTCAGACTGAATCTGAAAGAAACAGAAGAAGCAGAGAAAGAAAAAAAAGGGAGGAACAAAAGAGACCAACAAAGATAGAAAAGTAGATGAAAAGTGAATTTTTCAGCTATACTATAAAAACCTACTTTATATATTAGTCTGTAGAAAAAGTTTACTTGTGGTACTTTTTAGTTTACAGGATCAAACTAATGACAAGCTGTTTTAATTTGTAAAAATATTTTCAGGTTTGCCATTTAGCTTTCAGAGTTGCCTCCAGAAATGAACTTATTGCACAAGTACAAGAAAGCTGGTAATGTTCACATGCAAACATTAATCCATGGGGCTTAATAACACCCTTTGGCTTACCAATACCAATCCTATCTGACGTAAAAATAACTTGACTGTGAGCTCAAAATTGTTGACTGAATGAAGTACATCTACTTAACAAAGAGTAAAGGTCTAGATGAGTTGTCTGTCACACTGGATTTGCCATTTCAACATCTAGATTACAAATGAAATGGCAACATAACATCTTAGCAATATTAGATTGAGAGCATAGGGAAGCTTTCAAACATAATTTATAATGTGACCAAACACAAGACATTTTTTCTTGCGTGACAGTGTACACCTTATACTCCATCCCTGGCATATTTCCATGACAGGGTCCTCCACAAACTCTGCTGACTGCTGTGACTGCTGTGATTGGACCATCTGCCAAATGTATCAGAGTATTTCTGACCTGGAGAGGCACGTCTCATAGTGTCCTCAAGTTACAAAGCTCATCTTGCTTCCAGGGCTAAGTTATTCCTGGTATACAGTGTGGCCTCATATGGTTGAATCCCGTGGCATGCCTCTGCTTGTGTCAATAACCAGAGAATCCAAAAATACCTCTCCCATCACATATTTAATTCCAATTTTGGAATTTACTATACATACATGTCATAGATTTACTAACATGCATGCTCTGACTTCTTGCAGGTTCTTCCTTGAATAGAATTTGGATTATTAATTTGTTATTCATGAGATTTATCTGGCCGACAATTGAATCAAAAGCAACTGGACTTTGTTTGGACGTTGTTTTGCCTCCAAGGGGCTTCATCAGTTCGTAACACATTGGTCTGTTCTCATTAGTCTGACTTGCTTTTGATTCAATTGTTGGCCGGATATGACTATGACCTGGATGAATGAGAATATACACAATATATACATACAATAGACATATTGATGAGATTGATTTTTAGGCTTAAGTTACAAGGCTCTATATTAATGGCAGACTGCAGGCTGGTGGAAGCAACAACAACATGTTGATGTTTACCAAGTTTTGCATAGCTGAATGTGAGCCTTGACATTAAATTGGCCAACACCCAGCAAACAAGATATAAATACACAACATCAATCCTAGTACACTAAAATAAAATTCACACCTTCAGTCAAAATAACTCCTGGTCAACTCAGTAGGTACTCAGTATAAATAAAATATAACAATGTTTATTTTCATCTTCATTGGCTTCACTCCCTTACCTCTTTTTGAGCTGTGTGTCACTAACATCATTACTGGTCATAATTCTGAGCGCAGCCAAAAACTCCTGTATTGTCAAATGAATGAAACAGTAGGCACTGACAAGCATCCCATCCTCAAGTCTGAGCTCCACCTTACAAGAAGAAAGGGACAAATGCATTGTTCACTTTCACATGCTCTGTAACACTGTAATGCCTGCTGAGAAAAATGGGTAAAAGGAAAGATCCCTCTCACTCTCACACACACAATCAGTCTTTTGCAACTACCAAAAACATTGCCACACCTGCTTAATTGCATTTAAAGCAAAGGAAATGTCTCAAGTGATGTCTTGAGACACACAAGAAGATACATTTTAAAAGCAGGTGTGAACTGGTGGACTTCAAGCTAAACACTTGGGATCAGATCACTGGAAACAAATGCTAATGCCAGGTCTGAATGGGGCTCTAGTAAAGGTAGGCAAAGGAAACGCTGCATACTGATATGAAGACAGAAAGAAAATATTCACAACCATGTCTGACCTGTGAGAAGAGCCCATTTGTGAGTGAAAACTCCAGGACTTCCTGAGGAATATCTTCTTTAAGGAAGACAATCTTGCTTTCCACTAACCCTCTCCACGCCACCTGACTCAGGTCACATACCTGAGATCGATACTGACTCAGCCTTCGGACAGTGCTGCACAAAAAGACAGAAAACAAGTTCATTTTAATTGATTCATGTTTTTCCATTGGTGCAACCCCAAATGCATCAATGCATTTGGAGTTCTCCTTGTTGAATACCTCTGTAGAGGTTTTGTGGTCTCTGCCTTGTCAGTTTTTCCTCCTTTATCGGGGTCAAGGCTCAGGAATGCACCAATAACAGTGAGGTAGACCTGGGTAAGAGTGGAGGGTATTAGGGCTAATGCAGGATCATGCTGTGCACTCCTATTTGTCCCATGCATCCTTGTGTCTTGGTCTTGTCCTCTTTTTTCTTCTACAGCCTCATCTCCATTTAAATTCTTTTCTGTAGCTTTTCTTCCCATCTCAGTCCCTCTGTCCTCTTCTCTTGGTTCTGCTTTCGCTTCGCCCGCTTTGTATTCCATCACCAGATGCTTCAGACAGATGCAGCAGATGTTGCAGAGTGAAGGGAGATATGACATGCTGAGGAGGTGTCGACTGGAAAGAAGGAGATCCACTGCCTGCACCCCGAGAGCGCTGTTTTCTGAGTCAGCTTTTGAGATGAGACATGAATTAGTTTAATCTCAAATAAACTCAAGTTAGACCTTAAACACTGCATGTGTTCAGTCCAAGATCTATTTGTCAGTTTTGTTGTATTTGTTTTTCTATTTGTTATTACATGAAGTGATTTTATTGCCCAATCTAGCTCAGCCCAAATTCAAGCCTCTAATTGAATCAGCCACAATATAAGCACAAACCAAAGCCAAAAAAACTAACACCAGGAATGTATGATGCATATATGATGGCAGTGGCAAACAAAACTGTAGCATTTGCTGAGTACTTGAGTCAAACACACTCAATACACATAACTGTACATTAAAGTTGGATGTCTTATGAGAGATAAAAAGGGTGAACTTCAGTGCCGCCAACATGTCCTGACCCAAAACTTACGATTCCCATAATTCAATGCGACCCTTTGTCGTCCTGATGTCATTAGAAGCTCGACAGGTTTATACTCCCCAAATGTCATCATCACATTATACAAAGTGTTATACAAAGTTTATTTAAGATTCCAAATATCAAAATACCCTCTTAACCTGTACTGACA
Organism: Echeneis naucrates; assembly: GCF_900963305.1. Lineage (NCBI taxonomy): Eukaryota > Metazoa > Chordata > Actinopteri > Carangiformes > Echeneidae > Echeneis > Echeneis naucrates. The sequence goes on along the minus strand of NC_042526.1, from coordinate 4,255,820 downwards.
GAAACTGAAAATAGAAAAATACATTTTTCTCACCTCTTACTCCAAAGAAATTGTCCACATACTCTTTGATCTCATGGCAGTCCCATCCAAGCAGCTGCCCCACTTTATCTGATATGCCCTCAAAATCCATGAGATCACGCACACGACAGGTGACCAACACAGTGCATCCTGGAAGAAGCTTCCGATTTATTAACCCTGAGACAAGGTCTGCAACAGGCAGAGGGTTTTCTGGGTCTAACAGTTCTTCTTGCATCTCACCACCTTGTTTGGGGAGTTTGCTGTAAAATTCATCATATCCATCCAGCACCCAACAACTTTGCTCTGGATTGGAAATGAGGTAATCCACAATGTCTCTCTGCTCAAAAACACAAATAGATGAGGAACATATTTCAAGTTAGTTAGTGGCTGTTACAGGTTTGTTCCAGGTATTTTAATGCATGAGTGTGGTTATCAGTAATACTAAAAAATGCTTTCAAAGAAACAACAGTTGATTAGTCACATGCTGAATAAGAGCATTACCAACTATGCATCTGAAACTACACTGTAGCAAGGACGAACCTGCCCTTGTCTGTTACAGCCTGACTAATAATTTCCTACTTTTACACCCTCTGCAATAGAACACTGACTGCCCTCTGCCTTAAATCATGATTTATGTCATCATGCTTTTGAGAAGAAATGTTTTGAGTTCTTATCTGTATTATTATAACCATTTCTCTCTTGGCACCACACAGCTTTCTGAATACAGCCCCTTGAGGCACACTAATCCACCTGTGAGCAGTCTGTAGGCGTGATGAATCTAATCTGCTCAATTTAAAAGTCTACTTTCAGGGGAACTCTGACGGATAAATATTCCAGACCAGACCAGACCAGACAGACAAAAGACCAGACAAAAGTTGATTTCTCAAACAACAAAGTCACAAACTTACAAACTGTTTGTTAACTGTTTTTTCCTGGCGTACCTTTTCGTTGTTACCCCAACTTGGAGGGAGGTAGTGTTGAAATAGCAGCTTTGACAGGGAGAGAGGTCTGGACAGCATATTTAGCTGACGAAACTCCAGCAGTACAAACAGAGAGGATGATGGGATGGGACCCTGGTTGATAAGAGAAACCAAAGGGGGTAGGGACAGTAACAAGGCAGTAGGTAAGACAGATAATAACATCAAGACAAAAAACAGTTAGCATGCCGATCCACCACAAAGGCAGAGAGAACATGCAAACAAAGACAGGCCCCAGGCATGAGAACCTTCTCATTTGGGGCAACAGTGCTAACCACTATTCCACCATGCCGCCCCATTCCTCTTTCACTAGTGTTGAATTCAATTTTCATTAGATTAGATCCTTCAATGAACTAACCACTGAAAGAAGAAGGAAAAGTGCAAAGTGTTGGGGGTTTGTAGGTTTTGTGCAACTTTGTGTTTCAAGTTTACACTATATTGACTTTAGCAAGTTTAAAGTATGCCTGCTCTACGACAGTCACATTTCCTGTATGATCTGTCGTTTTTGAAAGCAGTCAATTTTTTTCTTCACTGGCCGAGTCATTTCCAGTGCTGACGAAAATGTGCCACTTTTGTTTTCAGGCAGCACCAAAATGGTGAACTTCATGCGCTCGCAGTTGTCACCACAGTTGATACTGCCATTTTAACTCCACATATATTTCCTTATCAAAATCTGGCAACAGAATTTATAAATGGCATTAAGACAGAATGTAAACTGTCCCGCTGAAGCCATTTGTTTTGTCATATATGCTCCCTAATATGCGAAAACACATTGGTGGAGTTAATAATAATAATAATAATAATAAAAAAAAAAACAAACTAAAGTTGCTGTCATGTATTTGTTTGTGTTGGTTCATGGTTCAGTTGCTTGAATTAGAGCCCATGTGCCGCTTTTCCCCTGATTTGTCTCCTCACTTTTTCTACAAATAAAGAGTTGTCATGAGGTTACAGTTGTTTCACCTCTTACAAAATATTGGGTTTTTTTATTTTCATTTAAGAGAGTTCCTCTATTGTTTATCAGAAGCTGATTCTTCTCCTTTCCATCGTCCTCTTGACAACTTGACAATAATTATTTGATTAGACCCAACAGAAATCTGGCATATTGAAATTAGGTTTGGAAATAGTGAACTTACAACATTTGTTGGAATGATTGCACCACAACGTTTACAGTGCTAATAATGCACAACAAGGCTTTCATACATTTGACCTTGACAAATATTCCTATGACTCCTATGACTTGGATATTGCACTTGGCTACATTACTGTATTGCTTGTAGTTGAGATCATTGTGCAGCCCTTACAGAGTGTCCTTCAAAATGCAAATACAAACCTAAATTAACATGAGAGATGAGATGAGATAGAATGCTCACTTACAAGACCACATGCCCACTGTTGTCCTAAATAAGACATCAGCAGAGTTTTTCCTGATCCGGCTTGGCCAACAACAACAGTCACCTTTCCTGCACATCCCTGGAGGAAGGTCTCCAGTGTCACTTTGGACTCTGAAGACTCCAAATCCCTGTCCAACACTGTGTTTCATGAAGAATATCAGTATCAATATCAGATTAAACAGACTTTAATCATGCACAATGAAGAAAGTTTTGTCTATATGGTCATGCAATATAAGAGAAGATACTTTTTTCTTTTCTTTTTTTTATGTCTACCTTTTTAACGTTTTTTATGACTGTTAAGCTCCAGGTATGTAATTCATAATTCACTTTTAAATAAGCTACAATCACATAAATGTATCAAATTTTATATGTAAAAGAACAACAAGGAGAGGAGGAAGTCATTTTAACCTGGTGTTCTGCTCCCTCTGTCTGCTGGCCCAGGGGTCTGATCAGGTCTGTCCCTGCCTCGGTTTACCATTCTCAGGCTGACCCACACATTCTCCAGTTGAACCTCCTTCACCAGGCCCTCACTCACACGCTCCCACCGCTGCAGCAGTAAACCCTTCACTGCAGCAATGTAGTTCTCCCAGTGGTCTGTCAGTGGAGTAGATTGGAATACAAATTAATGTTAGAAGGCAAAAGCTTTGAAAAGAACATCACTGCTCCTCAAAAGATGCAAAATGAAGAAAGACAAAAGCTCACATCTCAATAAACTGCACAACTGAGGCAGAGGATCGCCGAAAAAAATAATACACCAATTCTACTTGATAGATAATAATGTACAATACGAGTCAATATATACAGAAACACTGTGGCTTTCACTAACACACTTGATCACTTACACTTGTGTAATGCTCAGTAAAAGAAAAATACTTCACATTCCTGGTTTATTTCCTTAGCGAAGACATGGCTGTGGAATGACACACTGTCATACCATATGCTTTCTTTTTATTGTCTGCACAAACTCAGTTTACAGTTTTATGGTTATGCCATTTTGGTAGCAAGGACCACAACACTGTCACCACCGTGTGATCACCACTTTATTAAGAGCACCAGGAAGCGTTTATGTGCCAAAATGAATCTAAATGAAAGTTCAACATGAATGTGTTACAAATGACTATGCTTATTTTAATTAAGTGATTTCACTAATTCTCTTCTACATCTCTATCTCTGACTCCATTTTATTTATTCAATGGATTATGCATTGGGTTAGGGTTACCTATAAGCATTAAAAGGGTTTTTCATAGCTCTAAAAAAGTTTGGTCAAGCTTTAAAAGAAAAACATTTACAAAATGAATTCACAAAGTTTAATTACTATCAGGAAATGTCTTATGTACAGTGGTGTGGTGTTTATTCTTGAGAATGCAACTGCACAGGAAAAATGTTAAATGTGTGCTCTACCGATCCGTGGGCGCTTCACTAGCTGCTGATCTGAAGGTGGTGAAGATGACTCCTCCTTTGTTACACTGGGAGCAGAAATGTCACACCTTTCTAAAAAAGAAAAAGGCACAGACATAGAGTGTAAAAATAAAAAACAAACAAACAAAAAAACCCCAAAACAAAACAAAAATAATAATAATAATAATAATAATAATAAAATAACCCAGCAATACTGGAAACTATCCAGAAACTGCAAAAGCTAACTAGTGCACTGAAAGAGTTTTGGGTGATTTCTAATATGCTTTGAGCCTCACTTTTAGTTTCTAAATCATCCAGCGTTTAAAAAATGACAACATTTACAAAGAGAACTTGGGGAGACATGTCATATTTCTCTAAGGCTGCTTTACCAGCCAAAGCCTGACTTTCATTTTCACTTTTGCACTCCCGTTTGCTGGTAAGGCTGCATGATCAAAGACATTGAATTTGTGAAGTGGAGCTGCTTTGGGTGTGTTCAATATGCAAAACCCTAACAGAGCACAAAGTCAGCTGCATCCGTGTAGTAACCTGAAGTTTAGTTCACTGTGGAAATGTTGCCTGTTTTAAGCATCGCAGCAAACTACGCTGAGAATAAAAGGCTATGAGGCTAGGAAAACTTTAATTTTAACAGTGACAGATTTCATAAGCTATAAACATTCTACAATCCACACAGTCCATAAAACACAACCTTTCTCTTAAACTGTGAGGTATGAATCTAAGCAGCATATTTAATGACTTCAATGACTTATACTCACTGTTCCCATATCCAGCCACTGACATAAGCTTCGACTCCAGGTGCATGGGAATATTTTCACACAATATACACATGCTTTGAAGGAAGTTACAGCAATCTGCAGCGCTGCCCACCTCCAATTGAGCCAACATGGCTCTGACCAGTTCTGTTACATCCGATGAAAAGCTTGTAGGGTACAAAGGGCCCATGTTGCTCTGAACACCACTGGGCAACATTTGGTACAATTTCAAAATTACTGCTGGTGACTGACGGCTGAGGATGTGGAACAGTTCTGAGGATTCCTGAGCCAAGACGGAGTTCACATTTTCATTGCCTTGGTCAAGCTCCTCATCCATGGTCAGACTCCATTGGCTGTTGCACAAATAAGCAGAGTTGACAAGAAAGACAAGCACAAAATTGTCCATCACATCCAACAGCTTTAGCAGAGGATTTTTTTCACAACAAAAAAAGATGACATACAGAAATGAAAGGGAAACCAACTAGACTTTGTTTTGGCACTCCTCGTCAAGAAAATGTATATCCAATGTAACAGAAACACTGAAGATAGCCAAACTTCATCGCTAATAACCACTTATCAAACTACTGCAGAAGCCACAGTCAGTTTCCAAAACTGGATGCAGGGAAGTTCACTTCATGCGCAACAGCTTGGCACCTGGCTTTTTCCATTTCATTCACTTTGCACCCAAATACTTCATGCACACATTTATAATTATTTCATCTTCGTTGGCTTACTTTGTCGATGTTAACCCTAATTTTTTAATTTTATCACCAAGTGTTGAGTTTGTCTTATTTAAATATTGGTTTTAAACGACGATAAGGCGCTTGTAGTTTCATTTCAGTCTAATTCATGAAGATTCAGTGGATTATTATCTGATTTAAGTCATGGATGGGTTAAATACTCAGATCAGATCAGGTGCCCAAGCACTACGCAGCAGTTTTTGTACCACCTGCGTTTATTTAGTTGCTAACTTTCCCTTCATTTATTTAGCATTAAATCGGCAATAAACAAACGCTCTGTCTCCGGAAAGGCGGAGAAAAGGCGCTCTCTCTCCTGCCACCGCTCCGGGACACCGATCAGTCGAAAGCGTCCGGCCGGAAAATAAAGGTGGTCGGAACAGGGGGAGAGCGACAGAGAACGACAGAGCAATAGAAACGAGCACTCACCAAAAACTGATGTTCAGGACTACATTACGCTGCAGCCGCGATCTGTTACTTTAATATGAAACTCAGAGAAGCAAAGATGGTTTCGGTTTCACTTCTGCCTCAGATGAGTTTGTGCCAGATGGTCCCAACGGATACAGTCCCTATTTTAATTGTTGTTCAAATTGGGGGAGGTGAAATAGGTTTTATTTATTTTGGTGTTAAATAAGATATAAGATAATAGATAATAGATAATAAGATAATAGTCAGTGAGTGTGTGAAGAGTGTTCCCAATAAAAAATGCTCATGGGCATATAAAAAAATATACAAACATATAAAACCTAATAAAATAATTACATTTAAATGAGAGGCATCTCTGATCTGCAGTCTTTTGCCTCAGAATAAAAGTGAAATCAGAGACAGAACACTCAAAGGGACGAGAGGACAGAGAGGACAAACAAGATGCCGTCTCCATCAGCAGGCACTATTAACCTGATTTTTCTTGGACAGAAATAGATCACACCAGGAATGGTCAAAGCCATTCTTGTGATGATCTGCTGAGTTGCATCTTACTAAAGCTTCAACTCCCACCACACCACACAACCCAACATCTGCTTCCCCCTTTTCTCCTGGGATCTATCTCATTACACAGGACAGGCATAACAAGTTGCTTAGTTAATTAACTGATGTGATACATTTTCTCTATGATGAAAAGGTTAAAATGTTAGTATTCATCATGTTTGTTGGGCATAAATGGATAGAAAGCCATATCAGTGTGATAGTAATTTGCTGTGGTAGAAATTTGACCTAACTATTCCACATAAATGTTTGCTCTCCTGTTTTGTTTTTTTATTTTATTTTCCTATTAATACTCAAAATCTCCTTAATAATAAAAGCAGTCCTCGGTTTAGCTCAAAATAACCTCTCGGGTTAATCAATGCAGTCAACAACGTCCAGACTTTTTTGACCACGATACAGTAGTCTTTGCCTCGACTCAAATTACGTGATGGAGTATAGCAGATTGACGCCCCCAACAAATGTAGCTCGAAGAGGCAGTACATGTGTTCCTCTGTGTACCCCAGGTTAAATGACAACTGGTTTCCCTGAGCAGTTAATTAAATCTTCTGTACTTATACTGTGCACTGCATTTAGATTCTTGGACACAGTGATATTCCTGTGAAATCATGTTAAATTAGTTTGTCAAAATGATGAACGTAATGTAAAATCACATTTATTTTCATCAGTATGATGAAATATAATGCTACATTCAATTAACATTTTGATTGCTTACTTATTTATTGCATAGTAACTCAAATAAGGGTGCATTAACCTGTAAAGAAAGAACCCCATACAAAGAAATCTAAAATTTTATCTCAACAAAGAAAAAGTGTCTTGAGTCCTTTCTAAAATGCCTGGTTTGCTCATGCCTTAGGCTTAGTGTCAAAACAAGTACAAATTTTTTTCTGGTCCTTCTCTGTATGAAAAAACACCTCATCTAATCCACTCTCTTGACTTCAACTGAAGCAGGTCTACGGGAAGCTAAGAAAATGATCAGTACAACCACAGAATAATCACCTACACTGAGACATCAGCTTTCTCCAAGTAAAAAAAAAAAAAGAGCTGTCATCTACCTCCAGCATGTGTTCTCACCAAATGCCTGCTATTAAATTTAAGGCAGGTTTGCATTCCTAACATAATCTCATAAACTCAGAACATAAATCAGAGCATGAAGCAAATGAGATGTCACTTTGAAAGATCCAGGCTCCCATTACAGTCCCAAAAAGTGCAAAATTAATTATAATATCACTTGTGAACTAAGACGATGTAAGAATTTAAATTTTATATGAAAGCATTAATGCATCTCCTATGTGTGCATTTATGTTTGAGAGATTGAGTGACTCCAGAGAAGCATTCTTAAAAAGTTGGTGCCAGCAAAATATTTCAAATGCTTCAAGACACCACTGACACCACACCCATATTTGGCTGGTAAGCCTTCTTTAAACCTGCCCAGTAAGCAAAGAAGACTGAATATAAGAGGTCTTCAGGGGGCTTCAGAGTGTGTGGTGGAAGACTGGTGACGCTCCTCTCCTTGGTGAGAACATCTGTTATTAGACAGTGTAGTATTTACACATACTCCTGATTTTCTAAAGTAGTTTACATATCTGTTATGATATAAAAGGAAAATATATACATTTATACTATACATATATCATCAATATTATTATTATCATTATCAAGTGCATGTCATTTTATCCTCTGAAACAATGTTACAGTTATTTTTTTTATCTTTAAATCAAAATATACAAGATTAGGATGGATCTAAACAATTTCATTTTGGTAATTTCCTGTACTGACAAAAACAATATTCCCAACAGGTATCTGCAATATAATATTCTTTTCACAAAGGGAAAGGGTAAGGTATGTGCAATTTTTTAATTTGGGTTTTTTAGAATTTTGTTTATTCTATTTAGTTTTTTTGTTTTTTACATACAATAGAGTCTAAAAGTCCCATGGACCAAGTGTCTGTGACCATTTGCTTTTAGATTTTTTCACTTAGACATTTGGACGAATATTTTAAGATGTATTGAAATTTGTGTGTATGTTCGGGATGCATGTATTAGTGAGTTTAATAGGGATTAAAGGTATGTTTTAAGTTAATTTGGATATAAATATTGTTAACAAGTGTGAAAAGCCTCCTAAAATGATGTTAGGACATAATTTGCTGTGGAAATAATTACTGTTTAATGATATGCCACACACTTAGATGAAGAGGAAAAATCAGTCTAACATTGCTGTCATTTGACTTACCACGCAGACATAAGCCGCCACCATGAGTACGGACGCAGAGATGGCCGTTTATGGCAAAGCTGCCATTTACCTCCGTAAGCCCGAGAAGGAGAGAATCGAGGCTCAGAGCAAACCCTTTGATGCCAAGACCGCCTGCTATGTGGCTGATGCCAAGGAGCTGTACCTGAAGGGAACAATCCTGAAGAAAGAGGGTGGCAAAGTCACCGTCAAAGTCCTGGACACTCAGGAGGTTTGTATCATAAAATCTGATTCAGTCAGGAGTTAGTTGTGATCACTTCTCATTCTGACCAATGTCCCGTTACAGGAGAGGACAGTCAAAGAAGATGACGTCACTCCAATGAACCCTCCCAAGTTCGACAAGATTGAGGACATGGCCATGATGACCCATCTGAATGAAGCCTCTGTCCTGTATAACCTCAAAGAGCGTTATGCAGCATGGATGATCTACGTGAGGATAAAAGATAATGTTGAAATTGACTTTACTTGTAGGAAACAGGAAGATAACTGTTCTATCTCCATGATGTCTTTCAGACCTACTCTGGGTTGTTCTGTGCCACTGTGAACCCCTACAAGTGGCTCCCAGTGTACGATGCTGAAGTTGTGAGCGCCTACAGAGGCAAGAAGCGTATGGAGGCTCCACCCCACATCTTCTCTGTCTCTGACAACGCCTATCAGTTCATGCTTACTGGTAAGTCTTTACCTTAACATTGGATAATCTGTGCTACACTAGGTTTCTGTGTTAGAAATACAGGGTTAATGGCATTCTTTTCTGCTTTCACAGACAGGGAGAACCAGTCTGTCTTGATCACGTAAGTGTCACAGTTGTTGATTTTTAAAAAATATTTATAAATGCAAGTCTCTTTCCCAAAATCTGACAAGTCTTTCTTTATACCCAGTGGAGAATCTGGTGCTGGAAAGACTGTGAACACCAAGCGTGTCATCCAGTACTTCGCCACAATCTCAGTGGGAGGTGACAAGAAGAAGGACGGACCTGCACAATCTGGCAAGATCCAGGTATGTTATGATAACATGTTCGCTGAATGTATGGATGGGGTACTAAAAAAAAAAGTTTTTTTTTCTGATGGATCTTATAAATCTGCGTTACAGGGGTCACTGGAGGATCAGATTATTGCAGCCAATCCCCTGCTGGAGGCCTACGGTAATGCCAAGACTGTGAGGAATGACAACTCTTCCCGTTTCGTAAGTATTGTGGACTTTCTCTGGGAAAATGTTTCTCTTACAAGTTGCCTATGAGGAGAGACTTTGACCATCCATTTGTCCCAAACAGGGTAAATTCATCAGAATCCATTTTGGCACAACCGGCAAACTGGCTAGTGCTGATATTGAGACTTGTAAGTAACAATCCTCAAAGCAAATACAAATGACTGGACTTGAATTGGTTGTTGCCTCATGATTTACAAACAACATTTGCAGATCTGCTGGAGAAGTCTAGAGTTTCATTCCAGCTTCCTGATGAGAGAGGCTACCACATCTTCTACCAGATGATGACAAACCACAAACCTGAACTGATTGGTAAGAAGATTGAGTCACTGCACAGTTCTAAACGTACATGAAGGATTCATAGGAAGCAATCCATTTAAACTTTGCCTTTCTCGATCTGCAGAAATGTCACTCATCACAACCAACCCCTACGACTTCCCCATGTGCAGTCAGGGTCAGATCACTGTGGCCAGCATTGATGACAAAGTTGAGCTGGAAGCCACCGACGTGAGTGATGTTTAGTCTTCATTAATTTGCTCTAAATATACACCATGTATTTAATCAAACCTATCAGGACAGATTGTATAAATGTATTTTTCATGCATTCAAAGCATATGAGGAGCATGCATGTTCTCAAGTGTTTCTGTTATGTGAAAAACACAGAACGCTATTGATATCCTGGGCTTCACCAATGAGGAGAAGATGAGCATCTACAAGATGACTGGTGCTGTTATCCACCATGGTAACTTGAAGTTCAAGCAGAAGCAGCGTGAGGAGCAGGCTGAGCCTGATGGCACAGAGGGTGAGTATTCAGTAAGACATTCAAGCAAACAATGTGCAAATAAATGCACTTAATCACACTGGTTTCTATGATATGGTGATTGGAAATCCCCTACTGTGTATTAATTTTATTTTCAGAGGCTGACAAGGTTGCTTACCTGTTGGGTCTGAACTCTGCTGACATGCTGAAGGCTCTGTGCTACCCCAGAGTGAAGGTCGGAAACGAGTACGTCACCAAGGGACAGACTGTGCCCCAGGTAAGAGATATATAATATATATATATATACATATCTTTTTTAAAATCTATTTATTTTAGATCTTAATTCATATTTATGTTATCAATATTGATGTAGAATTTTATAAACAGAATCCAAAGGGTTAGTTGTCAAAACAAATATGTTCTCTTTTCCTTTAGGTGCTGAACTCAGTGACTGCCCTGGCCAAGTCTATCTATGAGAGGATGTTCTTGTGGATGGTCATCCGTATCAACCAGATGTTGGACACTAAGCAGCAAAGGAATTTCTTCATTGGTGTGCTGGACATCGCTGGCTTTGAAATCTTTGATGTAAGCGTCATTACCCATAATTCAACAACCAATACTTTCTATGACTGACCTTCTTTTTGCCTGAAATATATGAGGCTGATTTTCTTCCCTTCACAGTTCAACAGCATGGAGCAGCTTTGCATCAACTTCACCAATGAGAAACTGCAACAGTTCTTCAACCACCACATGTTCGTCCTGGAACAAGAGGAGTACAAGAAGGAGGGTATTATCTGGGAGTTCATTGACTTCGGTATGGACTTGGCTGCCTGCATTGAGCTGATTGAGAAGGTAAACATTCATTTTGTGATTCCACCTCAACTTATTCTTCTAAATTTTCAAGACCACCAGCACATCATGACATATCTCTTTACACTTTCATCAAGCCCATGGGTATCTTCTCCATCCTTGAAGAGGAGTGCATGTTCCCCAAGGCCACTGACACATCCTTCAAGAACAAGCTGTATGACCAGCATCTTGGCAAATGCAAAGCATTTGAGAAGCCAAAGCCCGCCAAGGGCAAGGCTGAGGCCCACTTCTCCCTGGTCCATTATGCTGGTACTGTGGACTACAATATCGCTGGATGGCTGGACAAGAACAAGGACCCACTGAACGAGTCTGTTGTGCAGCTGTACCAGAAGTCTTCAGTGAAACTCCTGGGTCACCTGTATCCCCCCGTTGTTGAGGGTATGATAAGAAATTCAATTGTCAATTATAGCATATTTCAACATTGTATGTTTTATGTTTACACTTACTTATGTTCCTCTGAGTATTAATTCTAACAAAACCTTTGTTATTTTAACAATAAAAAGAGACTGGAGGAAAGAAGGGAGGCAAGAAGAAGGGTGGCTCCATGCAGACTGTGTCTTCACAGTTCAGGGTAAGCTTGAAATTGTAAACTGAGAAATAACATCACATTTATGCACAAACCTGTGTGCTACACTTGATGACAAATATGACTTTTTCCCAAATACAGGAGAACTTGGGCAAGCTGATGACCAACTTGAGGAGCACCCATCCTCACTTTGTGCGTTGTCTGATCCCCAATGAGTCTAAGACTCCAGGTACTAAAATCTCAGGATTCTAGTGTCTGGGTGTGTTGATCTGTTTTCTTTCTTCTCTCTTTTAGTGACAATGCTAACTGCCAAATTTCTATAATACAGGTCTGATGGAGAACTTCCTGGTCATCCACCAGCTCAGGTGTAACGGTGTGCTGGAAGGTATCAGAATCTGCAGGAAAGGTTTCCCCAGCAGAATCCTCTATGGTGACTTCAAACAGAGGTATCACTTGATAGAATCTGAATGTTTTTCATAACGATAAACAAATTAAACGAATGCTGACATTGATGAAAAACTCTCTCATAAAAAAGATACAAGGTGCTGAATGCCAGCGTCATCCCTGAGGGCCAGTTCATTGACAACAAGAAGGCTGCAGAGAAGCTGCTTGGATCCATTGATATTGATCATGACCAGTACAGATTTGGACACACCAAGGTAGGTATCAAGTCATCCTTGTTGGACATTAGTTTATTTACCGAAGGCATTGAGGGTCAGTCAGTTTTTTTCCTTTATGTGGTAGATAAAGAGAAGCCCCCATCGTACCCACCATTAAACACTTGTAAGTAAGGTACCTAAAAGCCAAGTTTTATTGTCTCTGTATTCAGGTGTTCTTCAAGGCCGGTCTGCTGGGTACCCTTGAGGAGATGAGAGATGAAAAACTGGCAGCTCTGGTCACCATGACTCAGGCTCTCTGCCGTGGATACCTCATGAGGAAGGAGTTTGTGAAGATGATGGAGAGGAGGCATGTTGAAAAAAAAAAACAAAAACATCTAAGAGAAACATTAAATACTATGAGAGGAATCATAAAAGTGGCATTATGTATAATGAACTTGTCATCCACAGGGAAGCCATCTATACCATCCAGTACAACGTCCGCTCATTCATGAATGTCAAGCATTGGCCATGGATGAAGGTCTACTACAAGATCAAGCCCCTGCTGAAGAGTGCTGAAACTGAGAAGGAGCTGGCTCAGATGAAGGAAAACTATGAGAAGATGACAAGTGACCTGGCTGCTGCCCTGGCCAAGAAGAAGGAACTGGAGGAGAAGATGGTGTCTCTTCTGCAGGAGAAGAATGACCTGCAGCTCCAAGTGGCAGCCGTAAGTGCACAAGAACAGGCAGTTTTGATTTGTCACGTTTGGTCGATAAGACATTGATGTGCAAACGCAACATGTTTATGTAATCAACTAGGAATCAGAGAATCTGTCAGATGCTGAGGAGAGATGTGAGGGACTCATCAAGAGCAAGATTCAGCTGGAGGCCAAACTCAAGGAGACAACTGAGAGACTGGAAGATGAGGAGGAAATCAATGCTGAGCTCACTGCCAAGAAGAGGAAGTTGGAGGATGAATGCTCTGAGCTGAAGAAGGACATTGATGACCTGGAGCTTACCTTGGCCAAAGTGGAAAAGGAAAAGCATGCCACTGAGAACAAGGTTGGTGAATCTTAATGACATAATTCATCAGATCCACTACAATGAATCAATACTCTTTTATTAACCGCATCTTTCTTTCAAACTCAGGTGAAGAACCTGACTGAGGAGATGGCCTCTCAGGATGAGAGCATTGCCAAGCTGACCAAGGAGAAGAAAGCCCTTCAGGAGGCTCATCAGCAGACCCTTGATGACCTGCAGGCTGAGGAAGACAAAGTCAACACTCTGACCAAGTCCAAGACCAAGCTTGAGCAGCAAGTTGATGATGTGAGTTCATAAAAGTCACATGGGATGGTGAAACAAGACATTTTTCCTGAACACGATAATTAAAAATTCATATCATTGTGCAGCTTGAGGGTTCTCTGGAGCAAGAGAAGAAGCTCCGTATGGACCTTGAGAGAGCCAAGAGGAAGCTGGAGGGTGATCTGAAACTGGCCCAGGAATCTATCATGGATCTTGAGAATGACAAGCAGCAGTCTGAGGAGAAACTCAAGAAGTAAGAATTTCTTTTCATCTCTATGTCCGTTAAAACAGCCACCATGTTTTAGCGCTTGTTGCTTGGATTGACTCAAACTATGCACTTTGTTATCTCACAGGAAGGACTTTGAAATCAGCCAGCTCCTTAGCAAGATTGAGGATGAGCAGTCAATGGGTGCTCAGCTTCAGAAGAAGATCAAGGAACTTCAGGTATCGTGGCTGAAATGTAACATTAGGGAACAAATGAAGTAATTTGAGTTTGAACATTGAATGTTTACTGAAAGAAAACATATTTACATTCAACAGGCCCGTATTGAGGAACTGGAGGAAGAGATTGAGGCTGAGCGTGCTGCTCGTGCCAAGGTTGAGAAGCAGAGGGCTGACCTCTCCAGGGAACTTGAGGAGATCAGCGAGAGGCTGGAGGAGGCCGGTGGCGCCACTGCTGCTCAGATTGAGATGAACAAGAAGCGCGAGGCCGAGTTCCAGAAGCTGCGTCGTGACCTTGAGGAGTCCACTCTGCAGCATGAAGCCACTGCTGCTGCTCTTCGTAAGAAGCAGGCTGACAGCGTTGCTGAGCTGGGAGAGCAGATCGACAACCTCCAGCGTGTCAAGCAGAAGCTTGAGAAGGAAAAGAGCGAATACAAGATGGAGATTGATGACCTCTCCAGCAACATGGAGGCTGTTGCCAAGGCAAAGGTACATTATACATTCAACAACAACTACATATTTCAATTCATATAAGAAATCAAGGGATTGGAAATAAAGTATTTCTTTTCTTTAAACTTTTTTTTCTTCTCTTAAGGGCAATCTTGAGAAGATGTGCCGTACTCTTGAGGACCAACTTAGCGAACTGAAGACCAAGAATGATGAAAATGTTCGTCAAATCAACGACTTGGGTGCACAGAAAGCACGTCTCCTGACAGAAAATGGTATGTAAGAAACAGTGTTCAACTACAGCAGACTTCAGTGTATATCTGAGAAGATCAAAAGAAACTAAAGTTTGATGATCATTTTACACAAGGTGAGTTCGGCCGTCAAGTTGAAGAGAAAGAAGCCCTCGTCTCCCAGCTGACCAGAGGCAAACAGGCCTTCACCCAGCAGATTGAGGAGCTCAAGAGGCAGATTGAAGAGGAGGTTAAGGTAAGACAATTTCAAGTGTGTCCTGAGATCATTTCATGATAATACAGACATTCATAAACTCATTCAATTATATTTCTTATACTAGGCCAAGAATGCTCTTGCCCATGGACTCCAATCAGCCCGCCACGACTGCGACCTGTTGAGGGAGCAGTTTGAGGAGGAGCAGGAGGCCAAGGCTGAGCTGCAGCGTGGAATGTCCAAGGCCAACAGTGAGGTGGCTCAGTGGAGAACTAAGTACGAAACTGATGCTATCCAGCGCACTGAGGAGCTTGAGGAGGCCAAGTGAGTAGTATTAAAGAATGAAATGATAACAAGTGAATTATTATGCTGTATCTCAACCGAATGATGGAATTATTGCTAATTTTTTTAAAAAGGAAAAAGCTGGCTCAGCGCCTTCAGGACGCTGAGGAGCAGATTGAGGCCGTGAACTCCAAGTGTGCCTCTCTGGAGAAGACCAAGCAGAGGCTCCAGAGTGAGGTTGAGGACCTCATGATTGATGTGGAGAGGGCTAACGGGCTGGCTGCTAACTTGGACAAGAAGCAGAGGAACTTTGACAAGGTAATAATGTTTACATTGTATGGCCAAATTATACAAAACATTTAAAGGATTTCTTTTGTATTTGTCTTGATAATGGTACATAGCTAACTGAACTGTATTAACTGTGTTCTTCAGGTTTTGGCTGAGTGGAAGCAAAAGTATGAGGAGGGCCAGGCCGAGCTGGAAGGAGCTCAGAAGGAGGCTCGTTCTCTTGGCACTGAGCTGTTCAAGATGAAGAACTCATACGAGGAGGCTCTGGATCAGCTGGAGACAATGAAGCGTGAAAACAAGAACCTGCAACGTGAGTTCTTACCTCATTAGTGCCTGCAGTTAGTGACATCAGCACATCTGTGTCAAATATTCATATCCTTTTTAAGGATATGTTAAAGGCTCAGCAATATTAAACACTTCTGTCTCTCTGCAGAGGAGATCTCAGATCTGACTGAACAGATTGGTGAGACTGGCAAGAGCATCCATGAGCTGGAGAAGGCCAAGAAGCAGGTGGAGACAGAGAAGTGTGAGATCCAGACAGCTCTTGAGGAGGCTGAGGTACATTTTCTATTTGGAGGAAAAAGCTAATCCATGGTAAAATAAATTGGTACATTATAGAGGGCCCGAGTGCATGAATGATTTTTTTTATTCTTCAATATCAACAGGGAACCCTGGAACACGAAGAGTCCAAGATCCTGCGCGTCCAGCTGGAGCTCAACCAGATTAAGGGTGAGGTGGACAGGAAGCTGGCAGAAAAAGATGAGGAGATGGAGCAGATCAAGAGGAACAGCCAGAGGGTCATTGACTCAATGCAGAGCACTCTGGACTCTGAGGTCAGGAGCAGGAACGATGCCTTGAGAATCAAGAAGAAGATGGAGGGAGACCTGAATGAGATGGAGATTCAGCTGAGCCATGCCAATCGTCAGGCTACTGAGTCCCAGAAGCAGTTGAGGAATGTGCAGGCACAGCTGAAGGTATTGTCGGACTAAAGACACTGTACAAACGACAATATAGTGAGTTGATCTGCAGCTCTGTTTTTGTGTAACTATATTGATGATACTTTTATCACTAGGATGCTCAACTGCACCTTGATGATGCTGTCAGAGCCCAGGATGACCTCAAGGAGCAAGCTGCTATGGTGGACCGCAGGAATGGTCTCATGGTTGCTGAAATTGAGGAGCTTAGAGCTGCTCTGGAACAGACCGAGAGAGGTCGCAAGGTTGCTGAACAGGAGCTGGTGGATGCCAGTGAGCGTGTTGGACTGCTGCACTCCCAGGTGAACAATTACAATCACTTCTTCTTTCATTAAATAACTAACTGACTTCATAAATAACATGAAAAGCAGACACACAAAGGCTCAAGAGACCTTCTTCTACCTTTTAGAACACAAGCCTGCTGAACACCAAGAAGAAGCTTGAGTCTGACCTGGTTCAGATCCAGAGTGAAGTTGATGACACTGTTCAGGAAGCAAGAAATGCTGAGGAGAAGGCCAAGAAGGCTATCACTGATGTAAGTTTACGTCTCATTCTCTTCTGGGTTCTCTTATACTCATGGTCAATCCTATTTTTCTTCACAACTTTTCTAATTCAAATGTGTTATTTTCTAGGCTGCAATGATGGCTGAGGAGCTGAAGAAGGAGCAGGATACTAGTGCTCACCTGGAGAGGATGAAGAAGAACCTGGAGGTCGCTGTCAAGGACCTGCAGCACCGCCTGGATGAGGCTGAGAACCTGGCCATGAAGGGTGGCAAGAAGCAGCTCCAGAAACTTGAGTCTAGGGTAAAGATACATACGTTAAGACAGAAACAAAGAAAACAGAAAACCTACAAAAGAACTCATTCAAAATATTGTATGCATACTCTGCTTTTCTGAAGGTGCGTGAGCTGGAGGCAGAGGTTGAGGCTGAGCAGAGACGTGGAGCTGATGCTGTTAAGGGTGTCCGCAAATATGAGAGGAGGGTGAAGGAACTCACCTACCAGGTATACCTACAAAGCATACATCAATCAGATTTTACTGTATGCTTCACATCAACACTGTATTCCATTTTACAAATTAACATTTTCTATTACAGACTGAGGAGGACAAGAAAAATGTTGCCAGGCTTCAGGATCTGGTTGACAAGTTGCAGCTGAAGGTCAAGGCCTACAAGAGGCAGGCTGAGGAAGCGGTAAGGGCACAACATTTAGTTTAAACAATGGAAACATCAGAGTACATCATATTTCACTAATTCTACTATTAACTGCCTTTAAGAACATTTAACCAATACCTTCTAATCATATATTGTACTCCAGGAGGAGCAGGCCAATGTTCACCTGTCCAAGTGCAGGAAGATCCAGCACGAGCTGGAGGAGGCTGAGGAGCGTGCCGATATCGCTGAGTCCCAGGTCAACAAGATGAGAGCTAAGAGCCGTGACTCTGGCAAGGTAAATGTAATTAAGTTTGCTCAAAAATTACCAAACTGCTGCCATCAATCATCAATATACATGCCAATATATTAGACCAAAAACATTATAATATTATAGTCTGTTTATATAGTACGAGGTTTTAATATTTTTTTAAAATATCAAGATCAAAATTATTTGTCACCTTAATCTCATTTAACTGTAACTCACTCTAACACCAAATATTCCTCTGTTTTTTCAGGGAAAAGAAGCTGCTGAGTAAAGCACACTGAGTCTCTCATTGTTGAATCATATAATATGACATAAATTATGCTGACACAATAAAGGTCAAGCTGTTCTTTGTAAATTGCTGTCCATTACTGTCATTACCTTTCTTCCTTTGAATGGAAGCTCATGTGAGATTTGATGTGGGCAGCTCTTATGGTTACCCTTTATATGTGGTTGGATCTAATAGATTACCTCTGTACACTGTGCATAAGGCCGAATGTGGAGATGCTCAAGTGAAAAAAAGGCTACAATTGCTTACAAAGTAATACAAATTTGAATCCAATTACATAAATATGAATTAAAATGGTAGAAGGCAAATAAGTCAGTAAATAGCAATAGCATAATAATAATCATCTGAATCGGGCACGCCTCAAAGACTACAATTGATTTAAAATCTTTAGCAGCACGGAAAGCAGCCAAACAAATCTGACAGTCACTGAAAGCTCATCGTAGCTTATAACACTGAGAGAAAATATGATGAAAATGATTAAGTACATGTTATTCTCAAAATAAATGAATGTAATAACTTCCATGGGGAATTTACCTTTGCATATTACAAGATGCCATGCAATTAGGTGACAGATTAATGTGGAAATCTTCTGAGCGTTGTGGAAATGCAGTGTAAGTGTAACACTATTCCCCAGGACACTGAAAAACTATATTACTCTTTAAGGTTGACCTTTGCAGTCCAGTGCTGTGCATGAGCCAGAAATGGACTTGATGCTATGTCTGCAGAGTCAGTTAAAGCGTTAATAGCTTGACATTTGAGTGTGAATGCCAAATATATAGCTCTTACCCTTCATCAACAATACTTATATATTTTTTATTATTTATTTCTTGTTAAATTATGAGCCTAACTGTCTTATTATTATCTAATCTTATTATTATCATTTTAATCATTACCTACCATTATTAATAATGAAATTGATTGAAGCATTTATTCATTTCACATTAAGAATTAAAGAATGGATAGATTTTTAAGATGCATGTAATTTAACGAAAAATTAAATAATCACCTTCAACCATTGAATTTATAATTTTCCACATGGAGTTCAATTAAAATGACCTATTTTAAGTAAGGATTATCACAAATTCAAGATCTGCCTTTGCTGATGGAAACATGAAACATAAGCTGGATGAACCAGCAACAAATGTTTAACTCGTGTAACCATCAGCTGCTGTCTTATCCATATTTGGCATGAGTCCCATTTTTAACTTTTGCTTTGTAAGCAAAGCACACTCAGTGCAAGGATCACAACTAAGGTCTATCTGTGGTACAACACCAATAAAACCCCCTTTTGGTTTAAACTATTTACTCTAATGTTTAAAATCACAATAAAAGTAAAGTATACAGTACTGTTACACAGCATTATATTTGTAGATCAACATATTTCATTGATTAAACTTTCATCTGAATATTTATTTTCCTTTAATAATGAAAATAACAATGTGCACTTGCACCCCATAACTTTAAATATGATGACTTTTAACTTTTTTAAATTTTAATTTACAATTTTTATTTACAAGTCTTGGGAAATATGTAATTTCTAACTTTTAACTATATTCATTTTCAGTTTGTTACTAGCTCAGTCTGAATATTTTCTGAATAAACTGCCTTAAATCCTATGGGCAAGCATGTACATTAGGTCTATTTCCTGTTTGGAGAAATTAAATTTTATTTAAGATAGTTTAGTGTAGTTAATACATGAGTAATTCCTTAACTAAGCACAATGGAAAGATCCTTTGGTTGTGGCAAAGCATCAAGAGTGAAATACAGGCAGAGCCTAAGTGAGCAGCTGGATTAATTAAAAGCTAAACATATTTCTGTGTGAGACAAACATCCAGAAAATGCTTCTGATGTCCCACGATTGTTCACACAGCTGCTAAAGTCAGAAGAACGGGAAAAAGAAGATAGTGAAAATAAGCAGTTTATCAGCAGCCCTGTTTCTAACATGAATATTTATATATCCTAAAAACAACATGAAAAATCAATATATAAATGGAAAAGGGGAATTGAATTTGTTAGTCAAAATAAGATGTATCGTTGTAGCACTACACACTGATGTGTGCTTTATTCACCACATGACTTTTTATGATCTGCATACCAAATTTGGCATTTGTCCCATATTTCACTTCTGCTGCACACGCAAACTTGAGCCAATATAAGGAGTAAGAGAGGACAGAGCAGTGTGTGGTAGGAGACCCTTGAAGACCCCTGCTTGTGGTAGGATTGATTTTTATCTGCTTTGGTTAAATATTTTATTTAAAATTTAGAATAAATTATGGGACATAATTCTTCTTCAGAATCTTTCTCAGTGACTGAAGTTGTTTTATCTTTTGAACAGGATTGTGGAACATACCAGACTTTTGACAGAGAGAGGGTCAGGTAAAATGAAAATTTCATTTACGTACTTAATCATTTCTGAAATAGAAATTATATTTATATTACTACAGCCAATACAAAGTTGATCGTAGTGCTGGACAAATATCAATAGAGTTAAGATACTATGTACTAAACAAAGTCTAAATAATTTGAAATTAACTGAAGATGGGAGCTATGAAGGGATCAATTAGATTACTATTATTTGTTATCTGACAGACACAAAGTGCCACCATGAGTACAGACGCAGAGATGGCCGTTTATGGCAAAGCTGCCATTTACCTCCGTAAGCCCGAGAAGGAGAGAATCGAGGCTCAGAGCAAACCCTTTGATGCCAAGACCGCCTGCTATGTGGCTGATACCAAGGAGCTGTACCTGAAGGGAACAATCGTGAAGAAAGAGGGTGGCAAAGTCACCGTCAAAGTCCTGGACACTCAGGAGGTTTGTATCATAAAATCTGATTCAGTCAGGAGTTAGTTGTGATCACTTCTCATTCTGACCAATGTCCCGTTACAGGAGAGGACAGTCAAAGAAGATGACGTCACTCCAATGAACCCTCCCAAGTTCGACAAGATTGAGGACATGGCCATGATGACCCATCTGAATGAAGCCTCTGTCCTGTATAACCTCAAAGAGCGTTATGCAGCATGGATGATCTACGTGAGGATAAAAGATAATGTTGAAATTGACTTTACTTGTAGGAAACAGGAAGATAACTGTTCTATCTCCATGATGTCTTTCAGACCTACTCTGGGTTGTTCTGTGCCACTGTGAACCCCTACAAGTGGCTCCCAGTGTACGATGCTGAAGTTGTGAGCGCCTACAGAGGCAAGAAGCGTATGGAGGCTCCACCCCACATCTTCTCTGTCTCTGACAACGCCTATCAGTTCATGCTTACTGGTAAGTCTTTACCTCAACATTGGATAATCTGTGCTACACTAGGTTTCTGTGTTAGAAATACAGGGTTAATGGCATTCTTTTCTGCTTTCACAGACAGGGAGAACCAGTCTGTCTTGATCACGTAAGTGTCACAGTTGTTGATTTTTAAAAATATTTATAAATGCAAGTCTCTTTCCCAAAATCTGACAAGTCTTTCTTTATACCCAGTGGAGAATCTGGTGCTGGAAAGACTGTGAACACCAAGCGTGTCATCCAGTACTTCGCCACAATCTCAGTGGGAGGTGACAAGAAGAAGGACGGACCTGCACAATCTGGCAAGATCCAGGTATGTTATGATAACATGTTCGCTGAATGTATGGATGGGGTACTAAAAAAAAAAAGGGGGGGTTTTTTCTGATGGATCTTATAAATCTGCGTTACAGGGGTCACTGGAGGATCAGATTATTGCAGCCAATCCCCTGCTGGAGGCCTACGGTAATGCCAAGACTGTGAGGAATGACAACTCTTCCCGTTTCGTAAGTATTGTGGACTTTCTCTGGCAAAATGTTTCTCTTACAAGTTGCCTATGAGGAGAGACTTTGACCATCCATTTGTCCCAAACAGGGTAAATTCATCAGAATCCATTTCGGCACAACCGGCAAACTGGCTAGTGCTGATATTGAGACTTGTAAGTAACAATCCTCAAAGCAAATACAAATGACTGGACTTGAATTGATCGTTGCCTCATGATTTACAAACAACATTTGCAGATCTGCTGGAGAAGTCTAGAGTTTCATTCCAGCTTCCTGATGAGAGAGGCTACCACATCTTCTACCAGATGATGACAAACCACAAACCTGAACTGATTGGTAAGAAGATTGAGTCACTGCACAGTTCTAAACGTACATGAAGGATTCATAGGAAGCAATCCATTTAAACTTTGCCTTTCTCGATCTGCAGAAATGTCACTCATCACAACCAACCCCTACGACTTCCCCATGTGCAGTCAGGGTCAGATCACTGTGGCCAGCATTGATGACAAAGTTGAGCTGGAAGCCACCGACGTGAGTGATGTTTAGTCTTCATTAATTTGCTTTAAATATACGGCATGTATTTAATCAAACCTATCAGGAGAGATTGTATAAATGTATTTTTCATGTATTCAAAGCATATGAAGAGCATGCATGTTCTCAAGTGTTTCTGTTATGTGAAAAACACAGAACGCTATTGATATCCTGGGCTTCACCAATGAGGAGAAGATGAGCATCTACAAGATGACTGGTGCTGTTATCCACCATGGTAACTTGAAGTTCAAGCAGAAGCAGCGTGAGGAGCAGGCTGAGCCTGATGGCACAGAGGGTGAGTATTCAGTAAGACATTCAAGCAAACAATGTGCAAATAAATGCACTTAATCACACTGGTTTCTATGATATGGTGATTGGAAATCCCCTACTGTGTATTAATTTTATGCTTGAATTATTTTCAGATGCTGACAAGGTTGCTTACCTGTTGGGTCTGAACTCTGCTGACATGCTGAAGGCTCTGTGCTACCCCAGAGTGAAGGTCGGAAACGAGTACGTCACCAAGGGACAGACTGTGCCCCAGGTAAGAGATATATAATATATATACATATCTTTTTTAAAATCTATTTATTTTAGATCTTAATTCATATTTATGTTATCAATATTGATGTAGAATTTTAGAAATAGAATCCAAAGGGTTAGTTGTCAAAACAAATATGTTCTCTTTTCCTTTAGGTGCTGAACTCAGTGACTGCCCTGGCCAAGTCTATCTATGAGAGGATGTTCTTGTGGATGGTCATCCGTATCAACCAGATGTTGGACACTAAGCAGCAAAGGAATTTCTTCATTGGTGTGCTGGACATTGCTGGCTTTGAAATCTTTGATGTAAGCGTCATTACCCACAACCAATACTTTCTGACTGACCTTCTTTTTGCCTGAAATATATGAGGCTGATTTTCATCCCTCCACAGTTCAACAGCATGGAGCAGCTTTGCATCAACTTCACCAATGAGAAACTGCAACAGTTCTTCAACCACCACATGTTCGTCCTGGAACAAGAGGAGTACAAGAAGGAGGGTATTATCTGGGAGTTCATTGACTTCGGTATGGACTTGGCTGCCTGCATTGAGCTGATTGAGAAGGTAAACATTCATTTTGTGATTCCACCTCAATTTATTCTTCTAAATTTTCAAGACCACCAGCACATCATGACATATCTCTTTACACTTTCATCAAGCCCATGGGTATCTTCTCCATCCTTGAAGAGGAGTGCATGTTCCCCAAGGCCACTGACGTATCCTTCAAGAACAAGCTGTATGACCAGCATCTTGGCAAAACCAAAGCATTTGAGAAGCCAAAGCCCGCCAAGGGCAAGGCTGAGGCCCACTTCTCCCTGGTCCATTATGCTGGTACTGTGGACTACAATATCGGTGGCTGGCTGGACAAGAACAAGGACCCACTGAATGAGACCGTTGTGCAGCTGTACCAGAAGTCTTCAGTGAAACTCCTGGGTCACCTGTATCCCCCCGTTGTTGAGGGTATGATAAGAAATTCAATTGTCAATTATAGCATATTTCAACATTTTATGTTTTATATTTACACTTACTTGTGTTCCTCTAAGTATTAATTCTAACAAAACCTTTGTTATTTTAACAATAAAAAGAGACTGGAGGAAAGAAGGGAGGCAAGAAGAAGGGTGGCTCCATGCAGACTGTGTCTTCACAGTTCAGGGTAAGCTTGAAATTGTAAACTGAGAAATAACATCACATTTATGCACAAACCTGTGTGCTACACTTGATGACAAATATGACTTTTTCCCAAATACAGGAGAACTTGGGCAAGCTGATGACCAACTTGAGGAGCACCCATCCTCACTTTGTGCGTTGTCTGATCCCCAATGAGTCTAAGACTCCAGGTACTAAAATCTCAGGATTCTAGTGTCTGGGTGTGTTGATCTGTTTTCTTTCTTCTCTCTTTTAGTGACAATGCTAACTGCCAAATTTCTATAATACAGGTCTGATGGAGAACTTCCTGGTCATCCACCAGCTCAGGTGTAACGGTGTGCTGGAAGGTATCAGAATCTGCAGGAAAGGTTTCCCCAGCAGAATCCTCTATGGTGACTTCAAACAGAGGTATCACTTGATATAATCTGAATGTTTTTCATAACGATAAACAAATTAAACGAATGCTGACATTGATGAAAAACTCTCTCATAAAAAAGATACAAGGTGCTGAATGCCAGCGTCATCCCTGAGGGCCAGTTCATTGACAACAAGAAGGCTGCAGAGAAGCTGCTTGGATCCATTGATATTGATCATGACCAGTACAGATTTGGACACACCAAGGTAGGTATCAAGTCATCCTTGTTGGACATTAGTTTATTTACCGAAAGCATTTAGGGTCAGTCAGTTTTTTTCCTTTATGTGGTAGATAAAGAGAAGCCCCCATCGTACCCACCATTAAACACTTGTAAGTAAGGTACCTAAAAACCAAGTTTTGTCTCTGTATTCAGGTGTTCTTCAAGGCCGGTCTGCTGGGTACCCTTGAGGAGATGAGAGATGAAAAACTGGCAGCTCTGGTCACCATGACTCAGGCTCTCTGCCGTGGATACGTTATGAGGAAGGAGTTTGTGAAGATGATGGAGAGGAGGCATGTTGAAAAAAAAAAATAAATAAAAATCTAACAGAAACATTAAATACTATGAGAGGAATCATAAAAGTGGCATTATGTATAATGAAAACTTGTCATCCACAGGGAAGCCATCTATACCATCCAGTACAACGTCCGCTCATTCATGAATGTCAAGCATTGGCCATGGATGAAGGTCTACTACAAGATCAAGCCCCTGCTGAAGAGTGCTGAAACTGAGAAGGAGCTGGCTCAGATGAAGGAAAACTATGAGAAGATGACAAGCGACCTGGCTACTGCTCTGGCCAAGAAGAAGGAACTGGAGGAGAAGATGGTGTCTCTTCTGCAGGAGAAGAATGACCTGCAGCTCCAAGTGGCAGCCGTAAGTGCACAAGATTAGGCAGTTTTGATTTGTCACGTTTGGTCGATAAGACATTGATGTGCAAACGCAACATGTTTATGTAATCAACTAGGAAACAGAGAATCTGTCAGATGCTGAGGAGAGATGTGAGGGACTCATCAAGAGCAAGATTCAGCTGGAGGCCAAACTCAAGGAGACAACTGAGAGACTGGAAGATGAGGAGGAAATCAATGCTGAGCTCACTGCCAAGAAGAGGAAGTTGGAGGATGAATGCTCTGAGCTGAAGAAGGACATTGATGACCTGGAGCTTACCTTGGCCAAAGTGGAAAAGGAAAAGCATGCCACTGAGAACAAGGTTTGTGAATCTTAATGTAATAATTCATCAGATCCACTACAATGAATCAATACTCTTTTATTAACAGCATCTTTCTTTCAAACTCAGGTGAAGAACCTGACTGAGGAGATGGCCTCTCAGGATGAGAGCATTGCCAAGCTGACCAAGGAGAAGAAAGCCCTTCAGGAGGCTCATCAGCAGACCCTTGATGACCTGCAGGCTGAGGAAGACAAAGTCAACACTCTGACCAAGTCCAAGACCAAGCTTGAGCAGCAAGTTGATGATGTGAGTTCATAAAAGTCACATGGGATGGTGAAACAAGACATTTTTCCTGAACACGATAATTACAAATTCATATCATTGTGCAGCTTGAGGGTTCTCTGGAGCAAGAGAAGAAGCTCCGTATGGACCTTGAGAGAGCCAAGAGGAAGCTGGAGGGTGATCTGAAACTGGCCCAGGAATCCATCATGGATCTTGAGAATGACAAGCAGCAGTCTGAGGAGAAAATCAAGAAGTAAGAATTTCTTTTCATCTCTATGTCCGTTAAAAATGCCACCATGTTTTAGCGCTTATTGCTTGGATGGACTCAAACTATGCACTTTGTTATCTCACAGGAAGGACTTTGAAACCAGCCAGCTCCTTAGCAAGATTGAGGATGAGCAGTCAATGGGTGCTCAGCTTCAGAAGAAGATCAAGGAACTTCAGGTATCGTGGCTGAAATGTAACATTAGGGAACAAATGAAGTAATTTGAGTTTGAACATTGAATGTTTACTGAAAGAAAACATATTTACATTCAACAGGCCCGTATTGAGGAACTGGAGGAAGAGATTGAGGCTGAGCGTGCTGCTCGTGCCAAGGTTGAGAAGCAGAGGGCTGACCTCTCCAGGGAACTTGAGGAGATCAGCGAGAGGCTGGAGGAGGCCGGTGGTGCCACTGCTGCTCAGATTGAGATGAACAAGAAGCGCGAGGCCGAGTTCCAGAAGCTGCGTCGTGACCTTGAGGAGTCCACTCTGCAGCATGAAGCCACTGCTGCTGCTCTTCGTAAGAAGCAGGCTGACAGCGTTGCTGAGCTGGGAGAGCAGATCGACAACCTCCAGCGTGTCAAGCAGAAGCTTGAGAAGGAAAAGAGCGAATACAAGATGGAGATTGATGACCTCTCCAGCAACATGGAGGCTGTTGCCAAGGCAAAGGTATATTATACATACAACAACAACTACATATTTCAATTCATATAAGAAATCAAGGGATTGGAAATAAAATATTTCATTTCTTTAAACTTTTTTTTCTTCTCTTAAGGGCAATCTTGAGAAGATGTGCCGTACTCTTGAGGACCAACTTAGCGAACTGAAGACCAAGAATGATGAAAATGTTCGTCAAATCAACGACTTGGGTGCACAGAAAGCACGTCTCCTGACAGAAAATGGTATGTAAGAAACAGTGTTCAACTACAGCAGACTTCAGTGTATATCTGAGAAGATCAAAAGAAACTAAAGTTTGATGATCATTTTACACAAGGTGAGTTCGGCCGTCAAGTTGAAGAGAAAGAAGCCCTCGTCTCCCAGCTGACCAGAGGCAAACAGGCCTTCACCCAGCAGATTGAGGAGCTCAAGAGGCAGACTGAAGAGGAGGTTAAGGTAAGACAATTTCAAGTGTGTCCTGAGATCATTTCATGATAATACAGACATTCATATACTCATTCAATTATATTTCTTATACTAGGCCAAGAATGCTCTTGCCCATGGACTCCAATCAGCCCGCCACGACTGTGACCTGTTGAGGGAGCAGTTTGAGGAGGAGCAGGAGGCCAAGGCTGAGCTGCAGCGTGGAATGTCCAAGGCCAACAGTGAGGTGGCTCAGTGGAGAACTAAGTACGAAACTGATGCTATCCAGCGCACTGAGGAGCTTGAGGAGGCCAAGTGAGTAGTATTAAAGAATTAAAGGATCACAAGTGAATTATTATGCTGTATCTCAACCGAATGATGGAATTTTTGCTCATTTTTTAAAAAGGAAAAAGCTGGCTCAGCGCCTTCAGGATGCTGAGGAGCAGATTGAGGCTGTGAACTCCAAGTGTGCCTCTCTGGAGAAGACCAAGCAGAGGCTCCAGAGTGAGGTTGAGGACCTCATGATTGATGTGGAGAGGGCTAACGGGCTGGCTGCTAACCTGGACAAGAAGCAGAGGAACTTTGACAAGGTAATAATGTTTACATTGTATGGCCAAATTATACAAAAAATTTAAAGGATTTCTTTTGTATTTGTCTTGATAATGGTACATAGCTAACTGAACTGTATTAACTGTGTTCTTCAGGTTTTGGCTGAGTGGAAGCAAAAGTATGAGGAGGGCCAGGCCGAGCTGGAAGGAGCTCAGAAGGAGGCTCGTTCTCTTGGCACTGAGCTGTTCAAGATGAAGAACTCATACGAGGAGGCTCTGGATCAGCTGGAGACAATGAAGCGTGAAAACAAGAACCTGCAACGTGAGTTCTTACCTCATTAGTGCCTGCAGTTAGTGACATCAGCACATCTGTGTCAAATATTCATATCCTTTTTAAGGATATGTTAAAGGCTCAGCAATATTAAACACTTCTGTCTCTCTGCAGAGGAGATCTCAGATCTGACTGAACAGATTGGTGAGACTGGCAAGAGCATCCATGAGCTGGAGAAGGCCAAGAAGCAGGTGGAGACAGAGAAGTGTGAGATCCAGACAGCTCTTGAGGAGGCTGAGGTACATTTTCTATTTGGAGGAAAAAGCTAATCCATGGTAAAATAAATTGGTACATTATAGAGGGCCCGAGTGCATGAATGATTTTTTTATTCTTCAATATCAACAGGGAACCCTGGAACACGAAGAGTCCAAGATCCTGCGCGTCCAGCTGGAGCTCAACCAGATTAAGGGTGAGGTGGACAGGAAGCTGGCAGAAAAAGATGAGGAGATGGAGCAGATCAAGAGGAACAGCCAGAGGGTCATTGACTCAATGCAGAGCACTCTGGACTCTGAGGTCAGGAGCAGGAACGATGCCTTGAGAATCAAGAAGAAGATGGAGGGAGACCTGAATGAGATGGAGATTCAGCTGAGCCATGCCAATCGTCAGGCTGCTGAGTCCCAGAAGCAGTT
This sequence comes from Echeneis naucrates, assembly GCF_900963305.1. NCBI lineage: Eukaryota > Metazoa > Chordata > Actinopteri > Carangiformes > Echeneidae > Echeneis > Echeneis naucrates. The sequence goes on along the minus strand of NC_042526.1, from coordinate 4,226,759 downwards.
GAGGAATGTGCAGGCACAGCTGAAGGTATTGTCGGACTAAAGACACTGTACAAACGACAATATAGTGAGTTGATCTGCAGCTCTGTTTTTGTATAACTATATTCCTGATACTTTTATCACTAGGATGCTCAACTGCACCTTGATGATGCTGTCAGAGCCCAGGATGACCTCAAGGAGCAAGCTGCTATGGTGGACCGCAGGAATGGTCTTATGCTTGCTGAAATTGAGGAGCTTAGAGCTGCTCTGGAACAGACCGAGAGAGGTCGCAAGGTTGCTGAACAGGAGCTGGTGGATGCCAGTGAGCGTGTTGGACTGCTGCACTCCCAGGTGAACAATTACAATCACTTCTTCTTTCATTAAATAACTAACTGACTTCATAAATAACATGAAAAGCAGACACACAAAGGCTCAAGAGACCTTCTTCTACCTTTTAGAACACAAGCCTGCTGAACACCAAGAAGAAGCTTGAGTCTGACCTGGTTCAGGTCCAGAGTGAAGTTGATGACTCTGTTCAGGAAGCAAGAAATGCTGAGGAGAAGGCCAAGAAGGCTATCACCGATGTAAGTTTAAGTCTCATTCTCTTCTGGGTTCTCTTATACTCATGGTCAATCCTATTTTTCTTCACGACTTTTCTAATTCAAATGTGTTATTTTCTAGGCTGCAATGATGGCTGAGGAGCTGAAGAAGGAGCAGGATACTAGTGCTCACCTGGAGAGGATGAAGAAGAACCTGGAGGTCGCTGTCAAGGACCTGCAGCACCGCCTGGATGAGGCTGAGAACCTGGCCATGAAGGGTGGCAAGAAGCAGCTCCAGAAACTTGAGTCTAGGGTAAAGATACATACGTTAAGACAGAAACAAAGAAAACAGAAAACCTACAAAAGAACTTATCCAAAATATTGTATGCATACTCTGCTTTTCTGAAGGTGCGTGAGCTGGAGGCAGAGGTTGAGGCTGAGCAGAGACGTGGAGCTGATGCTGTTAAGGGTGTCCGCAAATATGAGAGGAGGGTGAAGGAACTCACCTACCAGGTATACCTACAAAGCATACATCAATTAGATTTTACTGTATGCTTCACATCAACACTGTATTCCATTTTAAAAATTAACATTTTCTATTCCAGACTGAGGAGGACAAGAAAAATGTTGCCAGGCTTCAGGATCTGGTTGACAAGTTGCAGCTGAAGGTCAAGGCCTACAAGAGGCAGGCTGAGGAAGCGGTAAGGGCACAACATTTAGTTTAAACAATGGAAACATCAGAGTACATCATATTTCACTAATTCTACTATTAACTGCCTTTAAGAACATTTAACCAATACCTTCTAATCATATATTGTACTCCAGGAGGAGCAGGCCAATGTTCACCTGTCCAAGTGCAGGAAGATCCAGCACGAGCTGGAGGAGGCTGAGGAGCGTGCCGATATCGCTGAGTCCCAGGTCAACAAGATGAGAGCTAAGAGCCGTGACTCTGGCAAGGTAAACACAACACACATTTATAATATATACACTGTATAAATAATATATAAAGATATATTGTAGATATCCTTCAAAGATTTTTGAGAAGATGGGCTCACAAATCATGTTTGAAAGAAATGAATGCTTCAAGCTTAAAAGACAGACAAAACCTACCTCTATATTCTATATATAATCTTGAATTAACATTTTGAATTGTGTTTCTTTTTTACAGGGAAAGGAAGCAGCTGAGTAAATTCCTCCAGATCATGGCCTATTTCTAATCATAAAATATGATGTGAAATATACCACAATAAAAGAAATTTGTATTTTATATCACTCTCTGTGTTGTTTTTAACTGCTTGTTTCTTGTGAGTGAAAGTAAATGAAAGGTAAAGATATTGCTGCACAATATTCAGTAGTAATTTCTTTGATTATCTACAAAGAAAGGTCTGCTACATATTGTTGATATGTAGGAATGTTTGTTTTAGTCACCATTGACCAAAAATACTTATCTGGTGTAATATCATCAACCTTTAATGGACATGATGGAGAAAATTCATTGAAGCATTTACCTAATATACGGTCAATGGAGATCAGAGCAAGAGGATGAATAACAGTTGACTTAATTTCAGAATTCTCAGTTTGTTAGATGTCACAACAATTTACCAGCCACATTATCTCAGAAATTTCTAAATATAACTTTATTTTGGCACTATTTATAATACATCTAGCTACAGACTGTTAACCATAGAAGGAACTGGCAATAAGTAAGCTGACCTGTTTGAAAATGATTCTGTGGTAATGTTCTTCTATGACAAAGCAAAGAGACTACTTGAGTTTCAAATATTTTCCTCTTTCCAATTAATCAACATGTCATCCTAGAGAACTGTCTTGATATTGCTAATTCTTGCCATGTTTAAAGTTGTGCCGTTATTCAGCAATAGGATTATGAGTTGAGATTTAAATACTGCCTGAAACACACCCATTATAAAAAAAAAAAAAAAAAATTCAACACAGGCCAAGTTGCTGTTATAAACAATTGGTCTATAGTTTTATAGTCCTGTCAGAAAAATGTCCATATTTCTCAAGGATAGTTTGAATCATTGTTTTGCTTCACAAGATTTTATTAACTTAACATCAATAAAAGACAATGAAAAGAAACAAGTTTTGATTGGCACCTTCTTTTCAACATGAAATGGTTTTAAGTAATTGCTTTGATATTTTAACCAAATTGATACTAAGAAAGCAAAATAAAATTCAGCAAACCAAATTTTAAAAATATCTACATTGTTTCAAAGAAAAAATTTAAAACATTAGATGTTTTGAATCTTAAAATATCAAGTGTTGTTTATTCTCTGAATACTGAATAGAGGAAAATCCTCAAACATTTAAAGTAGTGGTGTTTAATGAATACGAATAACGCCCTCGCCTGACCTGCTGACACAACAGCTGTTGACAAGTTGGAGCTGTGACAGCAACAATAAATTCCTACAATGATCTTGATCCTGTCTAAATAAAATCAGAATTTTCTCTGTCTCCAAGCATTTCTGCAGCTTAATTCACTCCTCTTCTTGTTCATTGTTATCAATGCTTCAGCTGGTATGACGATATTGTGAAACATTATTGTGGATTTTAACAGTTGGCAAATTGTTGGAATAGTTTCTAAGCTCTCTTATATTTTCCCAGATGGCCTGAGGTGATCTTAGAAGAAAACACAACAACAAACAAACCCTCCTTTATTAGGTTAAACAATCATTCAATAATGATGTTAGTTTAATGGTTGCAATAAATAACAACAAGAACAGCATTAAATTACAGTTTAATTGAGCTGCCTCTCAAGCGTGGAATTCATGGTCGTAAACAGTCAGAAAATAGACTTGAGGGTAATAAAAATGCCTTGGGCTGCGGTTACATTCATAAAACTTAAGTAGACCATGAGCCACTAAAGAGCTGGTGAAAAAATAATGATTAAAATGAAAAGATATATCTTCTTTCATCCATGTAAAAAACTGCAAATGAAAACCAGAGCTGTAAGTCATCCAGTGCTGACAGTATATTATTTATTCACACTATTAATCACCACCAAGGTACACAAGGGTTTAAAAAAAAATCAATTAAACATGACATACAGTACCAGTCAGAAGGACACACGTTCTCATTCAAAGAATATGAAGGTGTTTTCAAACTTTTGACTGGTAGTGTATAACTTAAAGTCATGGAATGTTTCTGTTGTATCCTTATTATTTTTGTTAACATTTTCTTAGATGATACCTTGGATTGTCAAGACATGGCAGAATAGTTTTTGAAAAATTATAAATCTATCAAGAACTGTTGATTGAGTGAAAACCAGATAGGTGTGTGTATATGGGCACGATATATGGTATCTTCGGCTTAAATTTATCTTCCCCATAATTGGATGTCTGCCATATTTAGGACGTGCAGTGTAAGCAACTCAGATCCAATATATGTAGTCCAACACCGCACATTGGTTTGTGGTAGAAGAGCCTCGAAGTTCCCTGCTTGTGGTAGGTTTATGTGCTTTACAGGAATTCAATCATTTTTTTTAAAGTAAATTTCTTTTAAATACCAATCAATGAGCAACCTATTTGTTGAACTAATCAATTCTTATTTCACATCATAACTGAAAATATTTTATGTATTTTGAAAAGGATTGTGGAATATACCAGACTTTTAAGAGACAGAGGGCCAGGTGAGGACCATTACTTTTAATTTGTATGTGATTTGAAAAAGATTTTTATAAGTCTATTTCCATCGTGTCACTTGATGTTTTTTATCCTGAGTGAATTGCTTTTTGCTCAGGCAAGCATTAACTGGATACAAAAACCGTATCGTCAGTTTTCTGTTATTATCTGACAGACACAAAGTGCCACCATGAGTACGGACGCAGAGATGGCCGTTTATGGCAAAGCTGCCATTTACCTCCGTAAGCCCGAGAAGGAGAGAATCGAGGCTCAGAGCAAACCCTTTGATGCCAAGACCGCCTGCTATGTGGCTGATACCAAGGAGCTGTACCTGAAGGGAACAATCGTGAAGAAAGAGGGTGGCAAAGTCACCGTCAAAGTCCTGGACACTCAGGAGGTTTGTATCATAAAATCTGGTTCAGTCAGGAGTTAGTTGTGATCACTTCTCATTCTGACCAATGTCCCGTTACAGGAGAGGACAGTCAAAGAAGATGACGTCACTCCAATGAACCCTCCCAAGTTCGACAAGATTGAGGACATGGCCATGATGACCCATCTGAATGAAGCCTCTGTCCTGTATAACCTCAAAGAGCGTTATGCAGCATGGATGATCTACGTGAGGATAAAAGATAATGTTGAAATTGACTTTACTTGTAGGAAACAGGAAGATAACTGTTCTATCTCCATGATGTCTTTCAGACCTACTCTGGGTTGTTCTGTGCCACTGTGAACCCCTACAAGTGGCTCCCAGTGTACGATGCTGAAGTTGTGAGCGCCTACAGAGGCAAGAAGCGTATGGAGGCTCCACCCCACATCTTCTCTGTCTCTGACAACGCCTATCAGTTCATGCTTACTGGTAAGTCTTTACCTCAACATTGGATAATCTGTGCTACACTAGGTTTCTGTGTTAGAAATACAGGGTTAATGGCATTCTTTTCTGCTTTCACAGACAGGGAGAACCAGTCTGTCTTGATCACGTAAGTGTCACAGTTGTTGATTTTTAAAAAATATTTATAAATGCAAGTCTATTTCCCAAAATCTGACAAGTCTTTCTTTATACCCAGTGGAGAATCTGGTGCTGGAAAGACTGTGAACACCAAGCGTGTCATCCAGTACTTCGCCACAATCTCAGTGGGAGGTGACAAGAAGAAGGAAGCACCCGCACAATCTGGCAAGATCCAGGTATGTTATGATAACATGTTCGCTGAATGTATGGATGGGGTACTTAAAAAAAAAGTAGGGTTTTTTTCTGATGGATCTTATAAATCTGTGTTACAGGGGTCACTGGAGGATCAGATTATTGCAGCCAATCCCCTGCTGGAGGCCTACGGTAATGCCAAGACTGTGAGGAATGACAACTCTTCCCGTTTCGTAAGTATTGTGGACTTTCTCTGGCAAAATGTTTCTCTTACAAGTTGCCTATGAGGAGAGACTTTGACCATCCATTTGTCCCAAACAGGGTAAATTCATCAGAATCCATTTCGGCACAACCGGCAAACTGGCTAGTGCTGATATTGAGACTTGTAAGTAACAATCCTCAAAGCAAATACAAATGACTGGACTTGAATTGGTAGTTGCCTCATGATTTACAAACAACATTTGCAGATCTGCTGGAGAAGTCTAGAGTTTCATTCCAGCTTCCTGATGAGAGAGGCTACCACATCTTCTACCAGATGATGACAAACCACAAACCTGAACTGATTGGTAAGAAGATTGAGTCACTGCACAGTTCTAAACGTACATGAAGGATTCATAGGAAGCAATCCATTTAAACTTTGCCTTTCTCGATCTGCAGAAATGTCACTCATCACAACCAACCCCTACGACTTCCCCATGTGCAGTCAGGGTCAGATCACTGTGGCCAGCATTGATGACAAAGTTGAGCTGGAAGCCACCGACGTGAGTGATGTTTAGTCTTCATTAATTTGCTTTAAATATACGGCATGTATTTAATCAAACCTATCAGGAGAGATTGTATAAATGTATTTTTCATGTATTCAAAGCATATGAAGAGCATGCATGTTCTCAAGTGTTTCTGTTATGTGAAAAACACAGAACGCTATTGATATCCTGGGCTTCACCAATGAGGAGAAGATGAGCATCTACAAGATGACTGGTGCTGTTATCCACCATGGTAACATGAAGTTCAAGCAGAAGCAGCGTGAGGAGCAGGCTGAGCCTGATGGCACAGAGGGTGAGTATTCAGTAAGACAAGCAAACAATGTGCAAATAAATGCACTTAATCACACTGGTTTCTATGATATGGTGATTGGAAATCCCCTACTGTGTATTAATTTTATGCTTGAATTATTTTCAGATGCTGACAAGGTTGCTTACCTGTTGGGTCTGAACTCTGCTGACATGCTGAAGGCTCTGTGCTACCCCAGAGTGAAGGTCGGAAACGAGTACGTCACCAAGGGACAGACTGTGCCCCAGGTAAGAGATATATAATATATGTACATATCTTTTTTAAAATCTATTTATTTTAGATCTTAATTCATATTTATGTTATCAATATTGATGTAGAATTTTATAAATAGAATCCAAAGGGTTAGTTGTCAAAACAAATATGTTCTCTTTTTCTTTAGGTGATGAACTCAGTGACTGCCCTGGCCAAGTCTATCTATGAGAGGATGTTCTTGTGGATGGTCATCCGTATCAACCAGATGTTGGACACTAAGCAGCAAAGGAATTTCTTCATTGGTGTGCTGGACATTGCTGGCTTTGAAATCTTTGATGTAAGCGTCATTACCCATAATTCAACAACCAATACTTTCTATGACTGACCTTCTTTTTGCCTGAAATATATGAGGTTGATTTTCGTCCCTTCACAGTTCAACAGCATGGAGCAGCTTTGCATCAACTTCACCAATGAGAAACTGCAACAGTTCTTCAACCACCACATGTTCGTCCTGGAACAAGAGGAGTACAAGAAGGAGGGTATTATCTGGGAGTTCATTGACTTCGGTATGGACTTGGCTGCCTGCATTGAGCTGATTGAGAAGGTAAACATTCATTTTGTGATTCCACCTCAATTTATTCTTCTAAATTTTCAAGACCACCAGCACATCATGACATATCTCTTTACACTTTCATCAAGCCCATGGGTATCTTCTCCATCCTTGAAGAGGAGTGCATGTTCCCCAAGGCCACTGACACATCCTTCAAGAACAAGCTGTATGACCAGCATCTTGGCAAAACCAAAGCATTTGAGAAGCCAAAGCCCGCCAAGGGCAAGGCTGAGGCCCACTTCTCCCTGGTCCATTATGCTGGTACTGTGGACTACAATATCGGTGGCTGGCTGGACAAGAACAAGGACCCACTGAACGAGTCTGTTGTGCAGCTGTACCAGAAGTCTTCAGTGAAACTCCTGGGTCACCTGTATCCCCCCGTTGTTGAGGGTATGATGACAAATTCAATAGTCTACACTTACCTGTGTTCCTCTGAGTAATAATTCTAACAAAACCTTTGTTATTTTAACAATGAAAAGAGACTGGAGGAAAGAAGGGAGGCAAGAAGAAGGGTGGCTCCATGCAGACTGTGTCTTCACAGTTCAGGGTAAGCTTGAAATTGTAAACTGAGAAATAACATCACATTTATGCACAAACCTGTGTGCTACACTTGATGACAAATATGACTTTTTCCCAAATACAGGAGAACTTGGGCAAGCTGATGACCAACTTGAGGAGCACCCATCCTCACTTTGTGCGTTGTCTGATCCCCAATGAGTCTAAGACTCCAGGTACTAAAATCTCAGGATTCTAGTGTCTGGGTGTTTTGATCTGTTTTCTTTCTTCTCTCTTTTAGTGACAATGCTAACTGCCAAATTTCTATAATACAGGTCTGATGGAGAACTTCCTGGTCATCCACCAGCTCAGGTGTAACGGTGTGCTGGAAGGTATCAGAATCTGCAGGAAAGGTTTCCCCAGCAGAATCCTCTATGGTGACTTCAAACAGAGGTATCACTTGATAGAATCTGAATGTTTTTCATAACGATAAACAAATTAAACGAATGCTGACATTGATGAAAAACTCTCATAAAAAAGATACAAGGTGCTGAATGCCAGCGTCATCCCTGAGGGCCAGTTCATTGACAACAAGAAGGCTGCAGAGAAGCTGCTTGGATCCATTGATATTGATCATGACCAGTACAGATTTGGACACACCAAGGTAGGTATCAAGTCATCCTTGTTGGACATTAGTTTATTTACCGAAGGCATTGAGGGTCAGTCAGTTTTTTTCCTTTATGTGGTAGATAAAGAGAGACCATTAAACACTTGTAATTAAGGTACCTAAAAGCCAAGTTTTATTGTCTCTGTATTCAGGTGTTCTTCAAGGCCGGTCTGCTGGGTACCCTTGAGGAGATGAGAGATGAAAAACTGGCAGCTCTGGTCACCATGACTCAGGCCCTCTGCCGTGGATACCTCATGAGGAAGGAGTTTGTGAAGATGATGGAGAGGAGGCATGTTGAAAAAAAAAAACAAAAACATCTAAGAGAAACATTAAATACTATGAGAGGAATCATAAAAGTGGCATTATGTATAATGAAAACTTTTCATTCACAGGGAAGCCATCTATACCATCCAGTACAACGTCCGCTCATTCATGAATGTCAAGCATTGGCCATGGATGAAGGTCTACTACAAGATCAAGCCCCTGCTGAAGAGTGCTGAAACTGAGAAGGAGCTGGCTCAGATGAAGGAAAACTATGAGAAGATGACAAGTGACCTGGCTGCTGCCCTGGCCAAGAAGAAGGAACTGGAGGAGAAGATGGTGTCTCTTCTGCAGGAGAAGAATGACCTGCAGCTCCAAGTGGCAGCCGTAAGTGCACAAGAACAGGCAGTTTTGATTTGTCACGTTTGGTCGATAAGACATTGATGTGCAAACGCAACATGTTTATGTAATCAACTAGGAATCAGAGAATCTGTCAGATGCTGAGGAGAGATGTGAGGGACTCATCAAGAGCAAGATTCAGCTGGAGGCCAAACTCAAGGAGACAACTGAGAGACTGGAAGATGAGGAGGAAATCAATGCTGAGCTCACTGCCAAGAAGAGGAAGTTGGAGGATGAATGCTCTGAGCTGAAGAAGGACATTGATGACCTGGAGCTTACCTTGGCCAAAGTGGAAAAGGAAAAGCATGCCACTGAGAACAAGGTTTGTGAATCTTAATGACATAATTCATCAGATCCACTACAATGCATCAATACTCTTTTATTAACAGCATCTTTCTTTCAAACTCAGGTGAAGAACCTGACTGAGGAGATGGCCTCTCAGGATGAGAGCATTGCCAAGCTGACCAAGGAGAAGAAAGCCCTTCAGGAGGCTCATCAGCAGACCCTTGATGACCTGCAGGCTGAGGAAGACAAAGTCAACACTCTGACCAAGTCCAAGACCAAGCTTGAGCAGCAAGTTGATGATGTGAGTTCATAAAAGTCACATGGGATGGTGAAACAAGACATTTTTCCTGAACACGATAATTACAAATTCATATTATTGTGCAGCTTGAGGGTTCTCTGGAGCAAGAGAAGAAGCTCCGTATGGACCTTGAGAGAGCCAAGAGGAAGCTGGAGGGTGATCTGAAACTGGCCCAGGAATCCATCATGGATCTTGAGAATGACAAGCAGCAGTCTGAGGAGAAAATCAAGAAGTAAGAAATCTTTTCATCTCTTTGTCTGTTAAAACAGCCACCATGTTTTAGCGCTTATTGCTTGGATGGACTCAAACTATGCACTTTGTTATCTCACAGGAAGGACTTTGAAACCAGCCAGCTCCTTAGCAAGATTGAGGATGAGCAGTCAATGGGTGCTCAGCTTCAGAAGAAGATCAAGGAACTTCAGGTATCGTGGCTGAAATGTAACATTAGTGAACAAATGAAGTAATTTGAGTTTGAACATTGAATGTTTACTGAAAGAAAACATATTTACATTCAACAGGCCCGTATTGAGGAACTGGAGGAAGAGATTGAGGCTGAGCGTGCTGCTCGTGCCAAGGTTGAGAAGCAGAGGGCTGACCTCTCCAGGGAACTTGAGGAGATCAGTGAGAGGCTGGAGGAGGCCGGTGGTGCCACTGCTGCTCAGATTGAGATGAACAAGAAGCGCGAGGCCGAGTTCCAGAAGCTGCGTCGTGACCTTGAGGAGTCCACTCTGCAGCATGAAGCCACTGCTGCTGCTCTTCGCAAGAAGCAGGCTGACAGCGTTGCTGAGCTGGGAGAGCAGATCGACAACCTCCAGCGTGTCAAGCAGAAGCTTGAGAAGGAAAAGAGCGAATACAAGATGGAGATTGATGACCTCTCCAGCAACATGGAGGCTGTTGCCAAGGCAAAGGTACATTATACATTCAACAACAACTACATATTTCAATTCATATAAGAAATCAAGGGATTGAAAATAAAGTATTTCTTTTCTTTAAACTTTTTTTTCTTTTCTCAAGGGCAATCTTGAGAAGATGTGCCGTACTCTTGAGGACCAACTTAGCGAACTGAAGACCAAGAATGATGAAAATGTTCGTCAAATCAACGACTTGGGTGCACAGAAAGCACGTCTCCTGACAGAAAATGGTATGTAAGAAACAGTGTTCAACTACAGCAGACTTCAGTGTATATCTGAGAAGATCAAAAGAAACTAAAGTTTGATGATCATTTTACACAAGGTGAGTTCGGCCGTCAAGTTGAAGAGAAAGAAGCCCTCGTCTCCCAGCTGACCAGAGGCAAACAGGCCTTCACCCAGCAGATTGAGGAGCTCAAGAGGCAGACTGAAGAGGAGGTTAAGGTAAGACAATTTCAAGTGTGTCCTGAGATCATTTCATGATAATACAGACATTCATAAACTCATTCAATTATATTTCTTATACTAGGCCAAGAATGCTCTTGCCCATGGACTCCAATCAGCCCGCCACGACTGTGACCTGTTGAGGGAGCAGTTTGAGGAGGAGCAGGAGGCCAAGGCTGAGCTGCAGCGTGGAATGTCCAAGGCCAACAGTGAGGTGGCTCAGTGGAGAACTAAGTACGAAACTGATGCTATCCAGCGCACTGAGGAGCTTGAGGAGGCCAAGTAAGTAGTATGAAAGAATGAAATGATCACGAGTGAATTATTATGCTGTCTCTCAACCGAACGATGGAATTATTGCTAATTTTTTTAAAAGGAAAAAGCTGGCTCAGCGCCTTCAGGATGCTGAGGAGCAGATTGAGGCTGTGAACTCCAAGTGTGCCTCTCTGGAAAAGACCAAGCAGAGGCTCCAGAGTGAGGTTGAGGACCTCATGATTGATGTGGAGAGGGCTAACGGGCTGGCTGCTAACCTGGACAAGAAGCAGAGGAACTTTGACAAGGTAATAATGTTTACATTGTATGGCCAAATTATACAAAAAATTTAAAGGATTTCTTTTGTATTTGTCTTGATAATGGTACATAGCTAACTGAACTGTATTAACTGTGTTCTTCAGGTTTTGGCTGAGTGGAAGCAAAAGTATGAGGAGGGCCAGGCCGAGCTGGAAGGAGCTCAGAAGGAGGCTCGTTCTCTTGGCACTGAGCTGTTCAAGATGAAGAACTCATACGAGGAGGCTCTGGATCAGCTGGAGACAATGAAGCGTGAAAACAAGAACCTGCAACGTGAGTTCTTACCTCATTAGTGCCTGCAGTTAGTGACATCAGCACATCTGTGTCAAATATTCATATCCTTTTTAAGGATATGTTAAAGGCTCAGCAATATTAAACACTTCTGTCTCTCTGCAGAGGAGATCTCAGATCTGACTGAACAGATTGGTGAGACTGGCAAGAGCATCCATGAGCTGGAGAAGGCCAAGAAGCAGGTGGAGACAGAGAAGTGTGAGATCCAGACAGCTCTTGAGGAGGCTGAGGTACATTTTCTATTTGGAGGAAAAAGCTAATCCATGGAAAAATAAATTGGTACATTATAGTGGGCCCGAGTGCATGAATGATTTTTTTATTCTTCAATATCAACAGGGAACCCTGGAACACGAAGAGTCCAAGATCCTGCGCGTCCAGCTGGAGCTCAACCAGATTAAGGGTGAGGTGGACAGGAAGCTGGCAGAAAAAGATGAGGAGATGGAGCAGATCAAGAGGAACAGCCAGAGGGTCATTGACTCAATGCAGAGCACTCTGGACTCTGAGGTCAGGAGCAGGAACGATGCCTTGAGAATCAAGAAGAAGATGGAGGGAGACCTGAATGAGATGGAGATTCAGCTGAGCCATGCCAATCGTCAGGCTGCTGAGTCCCAGAAGCAGTTGAGGAATGTGCAGGCACAGCTGAAGGTATTGTCGGACTAAAGACACTGTACAAACGACAATATAGTGAGTTGATCTGCAGCTCTGTGTTTGTATAACTATATTCCTGATACTTTTATCACTAGGATGCTCAACTGCACCTTGATGATGCTGTCAGAGCCCAGGATGACCTCAAGGAGCAAGCTGCTATGGTGGACCGCAGGAATGGTCTTATGGTTGCTGAAATTGAGGAGCTTAGAGCTGCTCTGGAACAGACCGAGAGAGGTCGCAAGGTTGCTGAACAGGAGCTGGTGGATGCCAGTGAGCGTGTTGGACTGCTGCACTCCCAGGTGAACAATTACAATCACTTCTTCTTTCATTAAATAACTGACTGACTTCATAAATTACATGAAAAGCAGACACACAAAGGCTCAAGAGACCTTCTTCTACCTTTTAGAACACAAGCCTGCTGAACACCAAGAAGAAGCTTGAGTCTGACCTGGTTCAGGTACAGAGTGAAGTTGATGACTCTGTTCAGGAAGCAAGAAATGCTGAGGAGAAGGCCAAGAAGGCTATCACCGATGTAAGTTTAAGTCTCATTCTCTTCTGGGTTCTCTTATACTCATGGTCAATCCTATTTTTCTTCACGACTTTTCTAATTCAAATGTGTTATTTTCTAGGCTGCAATGATGGCTGAGGAGCTGAAGAAGGAGCAGGATACTAGTGCTCACCTGGAGAGGATGAAGAAGAACCTGGAGGTCGCTGTCAAGGACCTGCAGCACCGCCTGGATGAGGCTGAGAACCTGGCCATGAAGGGTGGCAAGAAGCAGCTCCAGAAACTTGAGTCTAGGGTAAAGATACATACGTTAAGACAGAAACATAGAAAACAGAAAACCTACAAAAGCACTCATTCAAAATATTGTATGCATACTCTGCTTTTCTGAAGGTGCGTGAGCTGGAGGCAGAGGTTGAGGCTGAGCAGAGACGTGGAGCTGATGCTGTTAAGGGTGTCCGCAAATATGAGAGGAGGGTGAAGGAACTCACCTACCAGGTATACCTACAAAGCATACATCAATCAGATTTTACTGTATGCTTCACATCAACACTGTATTCCATTTTACAAATTAACATTTTCTATTCCAGACTGAGGAGGACAAGAAAAATGTTACCAGGCTTCAGGATCTGGTTGACAAGTTGCAGCTGAAGGTCAAGGCCTACAAGAGGCAGGCTGAGGAAGCGGTAAGGGCACAACATTTAGTTTAAACAATGGAAACATCAGAGTACATCATATTTCACTAATTCTACTATTAACTGCCTTTAAGAACATTTAACCAATACCTTCTAATCATATATTGTACTCCAGGAGGAGCAGGCCAATGTTCACCTGTCCAAGTGCAGGAAGATCCAGCACGAGCTGGAGGAGGCTGAGGAGCGTGCCGATATCGCTGAGTCCCAGGTCAACAAGATGAGAGCTAAGAGCCGTGACTCTGGCAAGGTAGACATACAATTCTTTCCCGTTAGAATATAATAATTCAAACTAAATCTGGCAGTATAACATTTTTTCCACATAAAGTTACTGACATTCGTGATATTTTATTATTATTGTTGTTATTATTGTTTTCTAGGGAAAGGAGTCAGCTGAGTAAACCAACTTCTGGATTGGATGTTTCGAATCATATAATATGATGTGAAATGTGCTAGAAAAATAAATGCTTATGTGTTACCCTAAATGGCTGTCAGTGTCCTTATTTTATCTTTCCGAGGAACAGCATCAATATCATGCTGCTTGTTCCATAATGGAACAAAGGCTCATCCTTTGTCTTTCTCCAGGTTTTTCCACCTCCTTCCCTTTAAAGGGGTCATTTGACAAGTTCTTTTTTGTCTTTATTGATGATGTATGAATGGAATGACTTGGTCTGTGCTAAATGATCATCTATTTTTGTTAGTGATGCTGTACCTTCTAAATAAACGTGACTTACTTTCATTTCACAGTTTTCTGAGCCATGTGATTAAAATTTATCGCTTCCAATTTGCACAAACCCGTAATACCATATTCAGCTAATGGTTATGTATGTCCCCACCGCTTGTCCTGAAACAACTTTGACATTGTTATGATGTGTACATTACATATGACCTGACCATTGGGCTCTATTTACATTCAGAACAGAGGCAGCAAGAAACCCACTTATGTTTTAACACACACTCACACACACAAAGAAACAAACACACAGACAAACACACACAGAGAGAGCCACATTCATACAGTAACTGCTAATTAACTGCTAGCTGGTTTGAATAACAGTGTCAAATCTTTCTGATGAAAACATAAATAAACTCAAAGTAATTTCAGTGACTGAGTCCAAAGTTATAATGTACTTTTACAGATTTAATACACAAACACAGAAAGAGCTACATTTATACAATAAACGCAAAGCAGCAATGGCAGCAGCAAACATTTCTGAAGCTAAGCTAGTGACTTAGCCTAGCTAGCTAAAACGGAAACGTATGATAAATAATGACAAGACCGATTCTAAAAGGCTGAAATCCTCTTCCGGGTTCAACACACACGGAATTGTCTTTTCATGCAGCAGCTAAATCTGAACTCATACCAATCTTACCTTGAGTCAAAAACGGACAGAAACGGGAAAAACCGGAAAAAGTCCGAGACGTTCGTTTGGTAGCTAACAGTCACGCACGTGCCTTTTATGTGTGGCGCGGGAAGATGATATTTATTTGACCTGATAGTGAAGCTGGAAAAATAGATAAATAAATAAATAAATAAATAACAAACACCACAACAAATCCCCTACAATTAGGTGATGTCACTGTTTATAACCAAAGTTGTTTAGAGATGGACTGAGTTGGTGTATTTAGATAAATAGAAGGATGTACTTTGCTCTTTAAAGGTAGTTTTAATGATGAAAATGTTTTTCTGCACTTAAAATGATTGTGCTGAATTTAAATTTAAAAGTTTATATTTCCTAATACGTATCCAAAGTCTCTGGTTTTGAACTACAATCATTTTCATTACAGCATTAGTACTTACCTAGTATTATTTGTATTACTAGGTAATACAGTTACACAAATACTACTACTATTAGTAGTATAATTAGTAATAATTACTATTAATATAATACAAATCTCGTTTTTTTCATATATTAGCACCCCTTGTAAAATGAATTAGTTAATTACAAATTACTGAATTTACAAATTCATATACTCCTCATAAAGCCACATTTTTATTTTCTAAAAATCTTTTTTAAATAATCTAATAATAATAATAATCATTGCTCAGCATTGTTATCATATTCACCCTCAATTTCAGAGTTATTGGCTGCATAACACGTGCAGTTCTTAGATCAAAAACCATCGTTGAGCAGCAAAAACTGGATGTTTTGCTTTTTCACGACAAAGCCACTTATCTCCATGGTACAGATTCATGCCAAAATTTATTTCTTTTTCAAGATATTTTCATGATGTTACATAACAAGAATTTGCAAATTCACAGTCAGTTTCTCAATCTACTGAATATAAATAAATACAAGCTGATATGGACAACCAAGAAGTAAAAGTGCTGTGCATCAGATCATCAGGCTATGCCACTTAGCTACCGGCTGGCGGATGGAGCGCATCATCAAATTCCAGTGCTCATCTTCTGCAGCCTTTTCCTTCCCCACAGTCAACTGTCCCATCAGCTGTTTGGTTGCTTTTCTTGTCCTCCGAGTTTCATAAATAGAGACCATAATTTTACACTGTTCGAGGGGAAACTCTGGCAGGGAGAACATGAGCACTTCGTTGAAGACAGTCACAAGGCACCGGGACACTGCCGAGGTCTTTTGGTACCTCAGCCTGGACTGATTGTATTGAACGCTGATTCTGGCGTACAGGGCTGCACAGCACAAGGAAGGCAAATACGTACAAATATGTTTGACTCATCTGTGTGACAGTTGGCAGCTTTGTTTTTAGACGTTGGTAATGTACCTGCATCTGGGCATATCTCAGTGAAGATTGTTTTGACCTTTAACAAACCGATCTCTAGCCTCTGAGAAGTAGGAAGAAACTTTAATGACAGCAGCACCTTTCCTACAAGATCCTGTACAGAAGGAAACAGGGCGAACACATATGTAGGTTATATGTGGAGCTAACCGCGCATACGTTTTTTTATTTACCGACAATGAGCTTGTAAGCACTTCATTTTATCAGCATACTCATATATTTCTCAATACAAGTGCAAGCGTAAGAATCTCGTTTGTTAACTCACCTCAACTGTAAAATGAGAATGTACTTGCAATTTCTTATTGTACCTTCTGGGGTATCTGTAGATCCTCTTGTAGCTCCAGAGGGTAGGACATGTTGAGCTGCCTGAGAGGAACCCTCACCTCTCCTAACGCTGTGTGTCTGGAGAATTTATCAAAGTCTCTCACCTGAGAGGCACACGTGCACACACACACACACACACACAAAACAATTTGATTACAGAATCATAAAATTACTAAAGAAACCATATTTGTTTTTCTCTCATGGCTGCATTGCAAATGCTCCATAATGAATTTTTGTACAGTACTCAGATTCAGTGACTGCAGCTACGACAGAATGACCTTGCAGAGTGACGGCCCAGCTGTATACTGTAGGTGGGTTTATATATTAAAGTTTTAGAAGCATGTTGTTGGTTCCATTAAATTGAGTAGCCCCTCTTTTAATAGGAGCTCACCAGTCTTACTAACAAAATAAGATTTGGAAGCTGCTGAGTGTGAGCGATGTACTGCACTGCAGGACCTCCATCCTGAGGACGATGCGATGAAGAGTGTCTTTATCCCGTGGCAGAACACAACTGAACTGATCTCCAAATACAGGGTTACAGCTGCCTTTCACAATACGAGTCTGCCATTGTCGCATCACTGTCCACAGGACAGGCGGCATCTCTTCACCCTAAAAGGATCACAGCAGTAATATTGGATCATAAGGTCTGTTAAAGCTGCTTTGGAGAAAATCTTTATGTCCTAGTCATTTTAATAGTGAGTGGAAAAGACATGAAAAAAAAAAAGTTATTTGATTTCATAATGTTTTTTGTTGTAGTAACACATTTATTAAAAAAAACAACACTACCTCCTCATCTTTACAGCCCTCTAATTCCACTCCCTCCGATTCTGCCCACATGAGTCGTATCTTAACAAACGGCTGGAGGCTGAGTGTCTGGCTGTGGTCCAGCAGCCCCCCCACCTGCAAAATGGTGACCACCAGACAGGACTGCAGCTGGTCATAGTAGACAGAGAAACGCAGCGAGCCATCCACCTAGTACAAGAACATGTGTTAGGGATTATGCCAAACATCTCAAATTTAATTTTATATTGTTTTGTTTTTTTATCAATTATTCTCTGTTTTAATATGAATAGGGAGATTTCAGTTTATAATGTAACTATGTAATTTAAGGACACATTAAATCAGACATAACAAATTCATTTATGGTTTCTCAGAGGATGAATCCTCCTGATGTTTACTGATAGTGTGGACAGTCGGACACAGCACAGCATTAATGTAAATGTGTAGATGTCACCATGTGTATAGTGTATACCAAATGATTGTCTACATCATTTCTGCAGGGAAACTGTCTCTCTGTCCTGTGACTCGTCATGTAGCACCGCCCTGAGTTTAAAATTTGAGCTTTAGAATAAAATATTTTGATCATAACAAAACTATTTGGTGGACTGACTTGGAATTGCACACACATATGTATCTAATCTTGTTAAAATTATACAGCACCTTTTTACAGGTGAGCTTCCACAACTATTATACTATAAAGATCATTTATAAAGTCATTTGTGTTACCCTTTTAATATTGGCCTGCTCTTCAAGGTCTCCCTCTACCTGACTGGATTCTGAGGAGGATAACGGGTCCTGGGACAGACAACGACTCAACCTGTCAGCCTCTGCATTGATCTCCGCCACCTGAAGAGAATGAACGCACGCCATATTAATGTGTTTGTCAGCTGGATTAATCAAAGAACTAAACCCACTTTCATTAAAGCACATGGTGGGAAAGGTTGGAGATCATGAAAAAACTATTAAATTCTGATACCATTTTGCTTAAATCCGCATCATTTTGTTCTATTTTCAGTCCTGTAATAGGGCATATTTTGACATTTAGACTTTTAGGAATAATCTGGATCTGACAGACTATGTACAAACTTTGGCATTGGCAGAGTGACAGAGTAACCTCAGCACCTCAAGCTTTTATTTGACTTGTCATTCCCAACTTTTGTCTCTTTAAACAAAGGTGCTTATTCAGCTTTAAGTACATACACTATGTTGCAATTTTGGAGCCTCTCCAGTCACCTCAGACTGGTGAACAGATCTGAACTTGATAAGAACATCATGTTCAATATCATACCTCGCAGCATACTGTAAAATCTAACAAAATAAAGACAAAAATAAATTGCATTACTATTGCCTTAAAGAGATGCTGGTGGTGAAATGTGTCCTTTTCTGAAGTGAACTTTGCGATGTTACATTCAATTCATGCCAAAATATTATTAAAGTTTTTAAATAGTGGCTTTGCTCAAATTTTCTCTAAACTAGAAGGAGCGACGTGTATGGATTTATTAAGAATATGTTGGTAGTAATATAATTGTCTCTCACGGCTCCTACATTGAACTATAAGGCACATGAAACCTGGACTTCAGTTTTGGATAAATCTTGTCTATGCTTACCTTAGTACTTGGAGCTGCTGAGTACTGTCCTGTTCCTGTTGACATTTCATCTGAGCACAGCTGATTAGTGTTTCCTGAAGTAAAAGCAACATTTATTGGTCAGATAGCAGTCATCACCAGCCTATACTGTACTGTTTGGTACTGTAACATATCTCTACTTACCTGTATCTTGTAGAGTGAATGTGGTGTGCGTCTGGGTCCAGCATCTGAAAGCCTGCCAGGCTAAGATTCCCAGGGCAAGTAGAAGGAGCATGACAGAGACACCCAGGATGCAGTACTTAACTGTATCTGAGAACGGCATGTTCACGTCTGTAGAACCAGAGAGGAGCCTCACAGGAGCTGGAAAATCTGTCAGAGTGATCATGACTCTGCGCTTCCATATGATCTGCAGTAAGAATACATAATAGGACTATTGTTTTGTTTTTTGGGGTGGATTTATGGACCCTCTGGCAACCATCAGTATTAGCATTAGCACAGAGTTAAACTTCAGCATTGTGGCTTCAGGTGGCACCTTTGAGCCATCTTCAAAGTCCAACTGAGAAAATTATGAAGAAAAAATGTGTTGTGTAGTCATGTTAAGTTTGTCAATCAGCATGACACACTGCAGAGAAAGATCACTGTTAAAATACGATGAGGACTTTTCACGTCACTTTTCTTCATTGAATAATTTTCAGACTTACTTTAAGTATTTCTTGGGATATAGACAATTGGTACAATTGTGGCTTGATTGTAAATGTTTTATCATCTCCTATCTGAAACAGTTCAGTCAAATAGCTCTTGTCCTGCTCATACTTCATCCAAAATATGAGAAAGAAAAGAGTGCAGAAAAGTAATTGGTATTCATCACAAAGGAAGTAAGGCAATTATTGTACGTCACATAAATGAGCTCCAACATATTCTAAAAGATTGAATTGCACTCGTGCACAGGCTGTCTCTCCAGGTTCCACTTTGTACACTAATATCTATGAAAACATGAAATACAGACTGACACATACCTTTAGCAAGAAAGAAAAACTCAGCTCATCTTTCTCCTCTGTTCTGCCACCTTTCCCTGGCTTTCAAATCCAAACTCTGCGAAATTTTACACACACAGAAGAGCTTGGCTGTGAGAGAAATTCAAAACAGTTCTTTATCATCTAACTGTTCTGTTTTGGGCAGTAGGCAAAGGTACGCACAGACACGCACACACACACACTCACGCTCTTCCTCCACACCTCTCTAACCCTAACCCACTCACGCCCAGCATATGACTCTGCACACAACCCTGGACAAACTGGTTTGATCAGATTGTAGAATAACATTTGAGGGAGCTTCATAACTCTCTCACAGCTATTACAAGATTCCTCTCTTGACCAAGTATTCAGGTACTTCCACAGAAAACAGCTTAAAACACATGAAATAACTAACTGGTGATAAGCCAGTTATGAGAAATTGCTGCCGTTTTACTGAATCCTGCCTAAACTGTCCTGCTTCTCTGCTAAATACTACAGGTGAGGTTTACATTGCATTTTAAGTCATGAATACATGTTGAACACACTTTGCATAGAAGTTTGATACATTTATCACAAACTCCAACCGAAACAGCTGCAGCTACTAGTGTAATAAACTTACAGTGATAAGAGATACTCAATTCTCCTCCACCTGTAGCAGCGTCAGTGGAGCTAAGACAGCATTGTAACTTTAAATGGCCTTTGTTCTAAAGGTTTTCCACTGTTGTAATTATCTTTCAGTCTTGTTTTGCAGGCCTTTCTGCTGACAAGATGCATGATTGGAAAGAAGAAACGCACTCAAGAATGTGCTTTCAACATTTTCAGCATTATGTCAAGAACACAGCTGTCAGCTGATTGAACATGTCACATTTAGAATACAGAAGAAAAACATTTTGAAGAAACTTCCTGGTTTCTATGTTGTTAAAGGTTGACCTTTAAGAAAAGGCAGAATATTTGTCCCTACACTAGTCATAGCTTTAATGATTGCATTGCTTAAAATGCTTATCCTAGTTAGGATCTATTCATTTTTTCATCCCAAAAAAAAAAACAATCACTAAATAAATACTGAGCTCTGTTTCATATTAAAAGTCAGAGGTCAGAGGAGCTTGGTAATATAAATATAAAATCAGATTGAGGAAAAATAATATTTTATTTAAATTTGCACACAGCTTAGGTACATAAAGATTCTGTTAACACTGTACATTATGTATACTATAGAACAAGCTACACAGCATAACCCACCAACACAATGAACAATGCACTCTGAACCACTGATAAACACACTTTGCATTGTGAAAGATGATGTAACTGACTAAATAGCCATAAGCCATTACAGTTAATAATGATCCAACTCATCAGTGTGTTGATCAGGATCACCAGGGCAACACCTCTCCTGTAAAGTTCAGAAATGACCCATGATCCTTTTCAGTCAGTCCTCCGATCACATGCAATAGAGAAGAAATGCTCTCCTCTGGACTCAAAGGAGCCTGGAAAGAGATAGATTAATACAGAAAAACATTTATTATTATTGTTGTTATTATCCAGACATAAATACAATTTGAGTTGACATCACAATGTAATAGTGGATTCATTTTAGTGGGAAATTGTTTGATGTTTTTTCATGTTAACGAAAAAAGGAATGAAGAAGTCAATATTCAATATTTTTTCACACACTTCAAGTACAGCATGTGGTCTTTATAAACATCCCAGAGAGACTGCAGACTGAGTTGATGAGCTTACCTGAGACCCCCCCATGTCGGTGCGGACCCAGCCTGGGTGTATACCCATACACAGAATCCCATCAGCTTCCAGGTCTACAGCCAAACAGCGAGTCACCATGTTCAGGGCACTCTGAAAAGGAAAGAAATTCAACTGATCATACAACATCTGGCCAAAATCAAACCATTAAAGCACAATCTAATCAAACATCACAGCAGATGATCAGCAAACAAACTGAATGTTGTAGCTGAAATTGGCTTTACTTATCATGGTGACAATACCTTGGACGTCCTGTAGGGGTACCAACTGAAGTTGTTTGCTCTCTCGCCCCAGTTGAGCTCTACAGAGCCCAGCAAGGAGGTGATGTTGATGACTGCTGCCCTCTGGATGCTCATGCTCCCTGAACCAGCTGCTTTTCCTCTGGACGCAGCTTGTTTTAACAGAGGCAGGAAGGCCTGGCAGTGGTGAGCAATAAAAATTTACACATATTAAAGTTCACGTTGACTGAAAACCACAAGATTTTCAGGATCAGGCCATTGGAAGTCGAGGTGTAACAGATAATATATCAGAGCTTTATAAATCAGCTGAGTTGTCGAACAATCGTGGCACCATCTGTTGGGAAATTGTTCTATTTTAATTTGATGATCTTAAGCATAATAATACAATTTGAACAATATGTCATGTTAATATGCACGTAAACAGCATCTACAAGGACTACACCGAATATGTACACGTTAGCTAAAAAAATATTAATAATAATTGTGTTATGTTTGTCAGGGGATAACACACATTACACTCAACATGTGGGTCAGTGTTGCCCTCTGGTGTCAGAAAGAGAGAACTTGCCAGAATTTTCTGTGTGCAGTAGACCAGGAGTCTCCAGCTCCAGTCCTGGAGAGCTACCGTCCTGCATGTTTCAGATGTTTCCTGCTCCAACACACCTGATTCAAATGAGCGGCTCCTGATCGACCTCAGCAGAGCTTGATGAATCGTTGATCATTTGAATTGGGTGTGTTGGAGCAGGGTCACATCTAAAACATACAGGACAGTGGCCCTCCAGGCCTGGAGTTGGTGACCCCTGCAGTAGACTATTGTAAATATGAATAAATACTTTCATGTTTGAGGGAAAATATTATAGTTTCTCGAATATTTGTTGATGTGACAGAAACGTATTGAGTATTGTTGATTATATTTAGTAGATTCATCATCCATAATTTTAATTATATAAATTTAAGCACAAAGATATCCAGAGTGTTTCTTTTTGTTGTTACAACATTTTATATGGTACCATGAGGCTTTTAGGATATTACTGTTTATACCATATGAGCAGCTGGAATGGGTGTTAGTCACTGTGGCTATTTTGCTTGTGTTTTACTAAACAGGATAAATAAAAGAAGCATATCCTCTAGAAGCTGGAAACATCAAATACTTGGTATTTTAGCTTCAGACAAACAGCTAATCCAAACAGTGGCAGATTAACCTCCAACATAAATGACTTTTTAAACTTAAAATGTAACATGTTTACAGTCTCAACCCATCACAAATGGTGTATTCACGGTGTATTCAAATGGTGCATTCACCTCCACTTGTACTCAGTTATTATAGAAGAGCTTTAGACTGCACTGTGGCCTCGCTGACTGTTCTTCAATAAGAACAAACTGTGTGTCAGCAAACATGTGCCCTGCTGACATGCTCTTGATCAGAACCCGAATCCCTGCCAGCCCAGGGTGCTGCTCTGTGGCCAACTGAAATCAGACTTTTAATTAATATTGATGAAATGCGGACCACTCTGGGCTAAAATGTTTTTGTTCTTTCCATCAAGGTCATCTTGTTTTACTTTGCAGAAGCTTCTCATGGATCATGTTCTTGATGACTGTAGGAAACATAAGCGTGGTTTCTTCTTTTGTCATCATCTGGTGTTGTGAGATCTGAGGACCCTCTGACCTTCAACTTCATCCAAAAACCACAGGAAGAGTAAAATATATTCTTAAACATTACCTTGGTGACCATTAGGGGAGCCACAGTGTTGGTGTGGAAGTTTTCTATCATCTTCTCTGCAGTGACAGAATGAAAGTCGGCCACAACGTTGATCCCTGCGTTGTTTATCAGACAATTCAAACCCTCTTCTTGTACCAGCTGGCCCACCTCTTCCACACATTTCTCTATGCTCTCCTGGCTCACCACATCTGATAAAGAGGCATAAACACCAAAAACAAATTCATATCAGCAGAAATGAAAAATTACATTATAATGGGGAAAATACAAACAATCAAGTAGGAAATACTTCCAATGTACCTTTATGTAAACATTGGACAGTATGTAATATTTATATGTAATACATTGAGATTTTTTTTATCAACAAGAAAATGTTACTGACAAAAGTTGTTATCAAAATGGTTCATTAATTCACCTCTAAAATATTCAGTTGCAAAGTGTGGGCTTGATATATGGTTACAACAATCTGTCTTACCCAGAGGAACTATATGGATGTTGTTGTGTTTGTCTGCAAGTTCCTGAAGTTTCTGTAAATCAGGAGCACATGTCATGATTATTTTCCCACTCACAAATATCCAGAAATCTCAACGAATAAAGGCGCCTCCACATTACTGAAGGGCTGTATTTATTCAGACTCCGTGATCCCGGTTGTTTACCTGAGCGGTCGCGGGGTTTCGGGTGGTGGCGATAATCTTGCCCGGAGAGGAACCTCCACTCGCCAGATCGCGGACGATCTGCAGGCCGAGCCCCCGGCTGGCTCCGGTGACCAGCACAGAGCAGCAGCCCCTGAAATTCACCAGGCCGCTCATGGTTACCGCTTCCTCCGGGAAGAAGGTGGACGTGCGGCCTGCAGGAGGCTCAGCTAAATCCGCTCCGCTAGGTGGGGGGACTGCTCCCCTGACCGAAAGATTATCTTATCACTGAAATCGCCGGAGCGGCAGAAGTGCAGAAACTTTAGTGATTTTTGTGAAATATTCATTTATCTGCAACGTTTCTCGCGCCTCGTACTGTGGCACACTTCCCACAATCCACTTCGCACGCATGCGCATTCCACCCTTCGGAGGCCTGGGGAGGTTCTGTTTACGGTAGAAAGGAGAGCCGGCTGATTCTGTTTGACCAGGACAATTACAATTAAGACAGAGTCTGCTTAGATTATCAAACGATATTTATACAAAAACATGATGATTTGTTCTTTTGCCGCTTACAAAAATATGTTATGAGAAATGTCTTGTATGTGAGTGGCAGCCTTTAGTACTGCAGAAATAAGGTTGTTGTTACAGTAGACCTTGGTGGTTTATACATCTAATGTCAGCTAAGAAATGCTGGTTGATGTCTCAAAGATGTGACAGCTCTTTAAAAGAGTAAAACCAGTGGCTGTTATTTTGTTATGGTTTATATTGGTTGCCGTCTCTATTACTCTCTCTATTCAAGGAGGAAATATTTCAGTGTTATATTTTAGGTTCGCGACTTTGGCTTTTTCTGGGCTATTATTTAGAATATTTGAGGAAATAAAGGGGGCCTATTGTTTGTTTTTGCATTGAGTGAGTTTTCAAATACCAAAGCGACATGAAGATGAAGGTGCAGAGATGGGGTGACAGCACAGCTGAGGGAGCTTATGCAGTCACAGCACACAGATGGTTTTTCTGGCACTGTCCTGAGCCCAGATTGTCTTTAAGCTTCTGGTACTTGGGAGCAGCAGATATCCCTGGTCTACCTCAGGTCAGTTAATTTGGAATTTGGCTTCTGTGCCTCCATTTACCGGCACATCACTTTGGCACGGCACACGCAGTGCAAATGATGAGTTTGTAATGCTACAATGTGTGGCAGAGCCTTGCTCCTGAAGCTGTCGGGGTTAACTGGTTTTCATAAGCCTAAACAGTAGTGCAGTATTGTCTCTACAGAAAATTCAACAGTTAATGACTTCTACTACAGCTGGTCTATCCAGTCATCCCTGCAGACTGTACAGGGACAGTGACAGACAGATGTCTCCATTTTGCCATTTCAGAATCTAAATCACGCATTGATCACTCCATTGATTGCTTTGTTACAATTACGCAACATTCAGTAAAGAGCCAGTAAAAAAAAAAAAAGTTTGTAAATACACAGGATGAAAGAAACTTGACAAGTGGATGGCCTCAAACATTCAGTCAAGCACTTAGTCATTCTTTACTTTTTGTGCTCCCCTAATACCCAGAAAACTGTGAAGACGGTGGGAGTACATGATGGAGAAGAGTTTTGACAACATGCTCCTCTGTGTGACCACATCCAGAGATTCCAGTCCAAGTCATCTGAATCAAAAACAGCTGCTGAATGGTGCCACAGGCAATGAAGGACCTTCAGGCAAAAGAGCTGCAGGGGTCCTGATCCAGTCCAGTTTGCAATCTAAGTAAACACAGAGTATTTGTAGATCTACTGCAGTCCACTAGCTGCTGCCTTATTTGCTGATGTTGCACTTCAGGTGGTTCATATCTTTTCTACTCAACAAAATCACACAGTGATGTGCAGTATATTTTTACCAGAGTTCATTTAACACTTGCATTTCGTTAATTAGTATCTATATATGCTGACTGATGAGTCTATGCATGGCCAAACAATGCTAAAAATCCAGTTTTTGAACTTCAAATATTGATAAGAAAAAACTGAGGACCACCCTCAGATTCCTCAGCTCAATATATGTATTTTGTTGTGTTACAGTTACTGTTTCTGCTCCATTGTACATGGTGAAACATGAAAGGAAAGATGACTGACTGACAATTAGGAGTGTGAACCCTAGATGACATGCAATACGGCCTGATGTTTGCATTCTCATGTTCAGATAGATATAAACGTCCCAATGTATTTTATGATGCACTCATAGTATGCAGTCATTATTATTTAACATTGATTCCATTATTTAACTGTGCAATTAAAGGGCATAGTGAATTCCATAAGAGTTGTGAATTTTTAGAATTTAATGTGCAATTCAATTGACCATGTGTTTTTCTGGTGGCTGTCTCATTTCATTTTCATCTTCCTTTGTGCTTGAGTGAACACAAAGGTCAAACAATCCACAGACTGAAGATGTAACTCACTCAACATTAAAAACTCTACTGCCAACATTTAACCTAAATAAAAGACAACTTGAATCCCTACAGGAAGGTTTCCAGCATGTAAAAATGGCATTATTGATCATTTTAAAGGACTTCCTTTCAGTGTATCCCTTAAGGATCCTCTTTCATAGGTTCTTCCGGAATCATCAAATACCAGCTCAGTGGTAGGAAATAAACATTAATGGAGAAATGGGACTCTGTTAAGAGCCCTGTTAAAGAGTAAAGTATGATGAAGAAGAGACAAGCCTCACAGAGGCCAAGGGAAAAAAGGTATTCGTTTCTGCCACTAACTAAATGTTTTGGATTTCTAATACAGTGAACTCACAGAAGACATGTATTTTGGATTAGGTGATCAGACCAATTAGATCTCTGGGACATTGTCAATCCATTTTAAGATTATGTGTGATATCTAAGGATTTATTTTAATCTATTTTGCAGCCTTGGCAATAACCTCAGAACTAAGAATGGCTATACATCCAGATTAGAAGAAGAGGAATCCAGCATTATTGCCTGAATCTACAGCTCCCTTCAGCTTTACTGAGTTTTATCTCAATGTTGAGAATAAATACAGAAACAACAGAGCATCTTTTTTTTATATATATATTTTTGATGTATTAAAAAAAACTTATGTAAAACCCTTTTTGAGCTACAAGCCAATGAATATAGATAGATTCTATTTGAAATCTGTCCAGACTTCGAGGCAAACAATACAATTTTGATGGACTATGCTCTCTCTTATATAAATGTAATTCACTAAATCCAGCAACATTGTGCAACACACGGAGAATTAATTTCCTCAACATAGAAATTTTCTAAAATTGGAAAAAATGCCAACATCGGAAAAACCATAATTACATCTGACCTGGTTGGTTTTTTAATGTTATCCAATAATTATTTCAATCATATCATCTCCCGCTTTGTTAGTTCGCCATTTTCTTGTTTGTTTTGTATTTATTGTCAATTTGTTGTAAATAAAGTTTGTTTGAAAAAAAAAAAAAAGAAATCTCAGTTGGACTTACCTTCGTCATCGTTTTTTAAATCTTTATGAATTCGCGTTTTATTTATTTTATTTCAACCTCACTAAGTTTTCTAATGAAGTCGATGAAAAATAGTTTAAAAAGAAGATTATTTAGATTTATGCCCAAAACTTTAGACAGGAAAAAAGCAGCGAGGCTGAAGTTTCGGTCAACGGCGGGCAACTGTTAGCTAGCTGCTTCAGAAGATCAGTATGAAATTCAACTAAACAGTCATTTATTATAAGTTTGTTGTTGTTGTTGTTATTAGAAATTGTTAGCTGACTTGCGAAATGAATAGTAACAAAAAGTCGGGCAGTAAACGGAAAACTACCCGGAACCGGAACCGTCCATAATGTTTCCATGATGGCGGAATTGAAGAAGTTGTCTGGACTGTTTGTAACGGACTTGAACTCAATATTCTCCTCCTGGATGGAAGAACACCTGCTCTGATCTGTCTGGACTTTGGGATACAAATAACCGAGGAATGGACAGAAGGTAAAGCATCACCACAGGTTTTTTTAATTTACATTTTGCTGGTTGACCATGTCGTTAAATTTATGACAGTGTTTATATCTTCTTGGTGTTGCTTCACTGCTTTGAGTTTAACGTGGAGCATTTCTCACTTTACTCTCTTAATTCATTTGTTCATTTACTTTTTTTTGTTTAAACTTATAAAATACAGTGAAGACTAAGTGACTTGTCAGTTTTTGTCAGAAGAAGTTTTTTTTTTTTTAACTTTCTGATGTGGGATGATTTCATTACTACTGGCATAGATTGATATTACTCATACTGATTTGTGAATGGTATTGGCTTTCTGGTGAAATGCTCATTAAGAAAACTTATATATACTACCAACAGGATTATCAGTGAATGATGCCAGCTTTACAGAGATCTAGACTTATTTGTGAGGAAGTGAGCAATGAGCTGGAAGAGACAATTCCCTCGGTGACATGAAGACATGGTTTGGCTAAGCTGCTATTTATAATAATTTAAGTCCCTCAGACTAAACTATCGAGCATTTGGTGTGATTTTTCTGTTATTATGAGCAATGATGAATTGTCAGATGTTCAAATTCAGTGCATTTCAATCTTCTACAATAGAAGTTAACTTTTGAGTTGCAGCTAAGAGGAGGTGATAACTGTTAGTCAGGAGCAAAACGGAAGAACAGATTGAGTGTGTGGCTAGATTACCTTGTATATGTTTGTGAATGTGTGCATGTGTAGTGTAGTGCTGTGACGTACTCTGTTTGTATACATATGTGCACATGTCTGTTGTGTGTGCATGTGCTTCGGTGTGTGCGGAATATACATGAAGCTTGGTCGGGACATCCATTTTCAATAACTTATTTAAATCACACGAGCTATATTTAAAGGGACCATAAATAAAAGACCAGGGTTCCTTTCATCATTGAATAAATCATGGCAGTTATCCTCTTATATTCATATTCTCTTCTATCTTTCTCCCCTGTGCACAGTGTAGTTGGCTGCTTCCAGTCTTTATTACATTGGTTTGTCACAGTGGGTGAGATGTGGAACTGCAGGGCTTCACGTGCTCAAGAGAAACACAAAAGAGGACAATAATAGTTCGAACTAGAGAGAAACATATCAACAGCAAAGAAATGTCCTCAAACATTGAGCTGCAGAGGCATACTGCCATCTGATCAGTTTTAATGGTTGCCCACGCTATAGTTAGTGACAACCACAAATATCAACCTGATGGTGACAGTTAAAAAAAAAAAAAATCTGTGACTTGCCAAAGTCACTAAGATTGATCTTGTGGGGATCGTAGTTCTCTGTGCTAAATGATTCTTTAGTCTATCTGATGGATTTGTGGTTGCTTCAGTGTGGAGCCACTGCCTGAGCATGTTATGGCATGCATGAATATTATTGACTTTTTTTTTATATGAAGAATAAAGAATATTATATATTAAATATAGAATAACAAACTTTCACTATGGATTGCATAGAATAGCCTCCAGCATCACAATTCATTTATCATATGTGATAGTTAATAGTTTGGAATTATTGGAGTGTGTATTTTTAGTTCCTCTTGCATCTGTTTGATAACTGTGTCAACGTGAAATTTTTAATGTAAAAACTGCTCCCAGGTGGTAACAGAACGTGTTGCTCAGCAAGGTTGCATTCAGAGACTGTAGATGGGAAGGAAGTTTGCTTCCTTTTGTTCAGACTTCCTATAATGAGCTATAAGTTAAACCTGAGTGTTTTCTGTCTTCCTAAGAAGAAAGGAGCATGTGAGCATTATTTTAGTGACCTATAGAAAAAGGACGTGTCCTAAGGATGCCTAGGGTTCTTTCTTATACAGACCATGTGGAGATAGTTTCGTTTTTATGTTGTTGGAGAGATTTGTTAAACAAGGCACAGAGGTCAACAAGTTCCTTTTGAGAAAAATGTTTAATTAGATGTGCCTCTTCTCCAAAGTCTTAGTGTCTGCTTTTTTATAATGATGTGGAGCTGGAAGAGAATATTTCCACCACTGCACCCACCGCTTTAAGCATTTACTCAATGTCCTCTCCACTGTTTGAAACTCTGACGACAACAGCTGAGTCATCTCTATACTTCCCAACCAAAGAGCAATTAAAGAACTCTCAAAGGGAGGGCGAGATAGCAGAACATATATTTATTTTCAGCTGGGAGAAACTGCCAGGGATTTTTGTCGGGGACCCCAGTAGGTTGGAGACTCTCACAGGGCAGCTGCAGGCATTTGCAAGTACAGGCCAAAGGGTTTTCCAAAGGATTTTCCAAAGGATTCCCCCCCCCCATGTTTGTTTCCCCAGCCTGCCATAGCAGTGAACCAGCCCCCACTCACCACCCTGCCTTCATCACCCACTCAATCTTTCCCTGCCAGCCACCAGCTTCTTTCTGTCCACTGAATTCACCTCATCCCCACTCAACCTTTACCCCTGAGATCGAGTAATAAACTTCTTTCAGTTTATTTAAACTGCAAGTGAGTGTGCTGACTTTATGACTCAGCTGTACTTGGGTTACATATCATCCCCACACTCAGCATTTTCCTGTTCCTCACATAAAGGTCTCATTGGAAACAAATAGGACCTCTTATAAGGTAAATACTTGGCTATTGCTTTTTTTTGTCTGGTATACACTTTCCTTGTGCTGCTGCATGACACATAAAGATTTAAATGCCTCTGATTAATTGATGCGAGTTTGGGCCAGCTCCACAGTGAGATGGCAGCTTGTGTGCTTACTGTATTATTCAGATTGCTTTAAAAGCATGTCAACTCAATTACCAGGTTTTTACTAGAAATATCATGTCCTGTCCTGATATCTCAGGAATAACATCTCAGCTCAAGAGCAGCAAAACGCTCCCACTCTGGATTCAGCTGGAGATGATTAAGGTATTTGATAAACTGCTGGAATTCATCTCAAATTTTCTGCTTGTCTGTGATTAGCTGATTTAGTTTTGTAGTTCTTCTTTATTCCAGGCTTTGTTTTATTTCTATTAACTTTACTTTCTATTAACTAAAGCTTCTTCATCATCTTTTTGTTTTACATCAAATTAGATAATCTTTTGGATCAGTCACTCATGACTTTGTTTTGTTTTTTATTTGAAGTTATCTGACTGATTGTTCTTATGAGGATTTATTTAAATTGGTGATGTTCATCTTATAGACTTGTGATTTTATATTCTGTTGATTAAAGGTCCTGCCCATGGAAGAAATGAATGACAGGAGATACATCTAGTAGAAATTAATTTTAAATTTATGTCAGCTATAACTTTTAGGTCTATTTCAGCACCTTAAAGAGAGAGAAGTTGTTTTGTTATGCTGCCTCATTTAATTTACACTGAGGAGGGGGGGGGGGGTAAAAAACAGGCAACACCTTCCAGAGCAGACTCAGCAATATCACTCTCCTTGTTTCTTAAGTCATTTTCATTATGCCCCTGGGAGAAAGGCATCATGCAAGCATATAAATCTGTCTGAGTCTGTGCTCCAGTCAAACAGCCATTATTTCACCTCATGTCATCTTGATTACAAAACACACAAACAAACACATTTGCAGGGAAGGCATGAGTTGTCATGCTGGTGTTTTGTTGCACAAAGACTGTCGACCACCATTAGCTGTGTCCAATTTTAGTGTTGCTCTAAGCTTTGTTTACTACACTCATTGCACACCATATTGCTCTCGTGACTGCAGCCATCGTTAAACTTTTTTATGCTTATGCTGGAGCACTGAAGAAAAGGGAGCTATTTAAAACTGGAAGAGCTCAATGAAATGGTGGAGTTGGTATATTTGAAGGACAGCACAACAGAAAGTAATGAAGGAACTTCCTGACAAAGACACAGCACTGAGGGTCAGTGAGGCATAACACATTCAAACTGCAAGGTAAAGATCTAGGAGTAGATGCTTTTTCTGAAGGCATAAATCACTGCTGGCACAAATACGCCTTAGCAAAATCAACATTTCCAAGCCAATTTAATCTTAAGATATTTTATTAATATTTTCAATTGACAGTATCATCCAAAAACAAACATTGAAAATGAAAATCACATATATATCATGGCGGTACAGAGTAGTTTTAATGGTCAAGAGGACTTTAGGACAAATAGAAGTGGAAAAAATCAGTGTTGGTTCCATCACAGGCTATAAATTAGATAAATTCAACTACAGCTCACTGCAGTTATGTTTGACTATATATTGTTCCTAATGCAAAGTCGATAGAGCAAGGGAATGGAGGGGTCAATGGAGCTAAGGTCAAGGTTATCAACAGGTCAAAAGGTCATTTCTGTGGAACAACGGGTTTGGGCTTTTGGTCAGGAGTCAGGCACAGCATGGGCAGCAGAGATGGAGACAATGTAAGAAATGGAAAAAGACACGGGGAAGTTGAGAGGGTGAAAAGGTAAGACCATGGTCAGGACCAAAAGGCCAGGTGGCAGAAAATAATGGTTTAAGGATGAAGAGCTGTTGTGTGCTGACAGTCCACTTGTCATTCATTCTTATGATGCAATTTTGGGGCAGGTTAGCGAGATGATGGGGAGGTGGGAGTGTCCGGCACATGCACCTGGATTATGATGCCAGGCAGCTGGAAGTGGGTGTGGTTTCAGGAGAGCAGGGCTGGGCAGGCAGAGGAAATGATGATATGCAACAAGAGAGGAGGAAGAGTCACACAATTGGCTCCCTGCAGAGGACAATTTCCAGCTCGCCACGGTAGAGCTTCCCTCCATCAGACAGGCTCATGATGCTCTGCTTGTAGCCAGTCAGGTTCTTCACATCCATCTCCTAAACAAGAGACAGGGAGGTAACATGGAGTCAGGAAAATGAAGAGGTCAACAGGGACAAACAAGGCTAGTAGTACTGTAGAAATGAAAGAGTACGGTCTCTGGGTCTGTAAACATTTCAAATTAAGAGTTTTCAATTGTTCCCTTAAAAGAAACCCTTAAATTCATGACAGGGCTTTTATCGTTGTGTTGCAGTAAATGGGAATTGTATGATTTCCAGGTTGCAATTACTTGCATGGATTTCTTTAGTAATAATGATTTGTGTTTTTGCTGATTCCTGATACACAGTAGGTGTATACAGCATATACAGGGAGTAAGCAGCTCAGAGGAGCAGAAGTGATTGGAGAGAAATGGGGCCAGTAGTCAGAAGCTGTAAGCGCATAAAAGCCGAGTGTAATCAGAGTGCCACAGGACCACAGGATGTACTCACATGCAAAGTACCTGGAAACCATAACCAAAGACCTGAACTCACCTTCTTGTTTGTCTGGTAAAGGTCTCGTAGCAGGGCATCCAACTCCTGCTCATCAATGTAGCCATTCCCATCCTGAAAAGAGCCGAGACATTAAAGACTGGAACATAACTACACCTCAACAATTGCAGCCCCTTATAATACATGCTTTATGCTTTCTTTCTAGTTCTTCCTTTCTTTTTTTCTCTGCAATGTGCTCCAGCTCTGTTGATATTTTCAGTCTCTAGTTATTTTGTGCATTTTTGCAATTCAGCTGAAGTTCAGCCATCATGAATGCACAAGCTAAATGGCCATTCATGAATGATGATTGAAAAAGACTTCCCATTCATAACTCTGTAGAGGGGGTTAGCTGTTATGTCATATATGAACCCACTTTCCTAATTAATTAATAATATGTTTGCAATTTGGTGCCAGAAAATATGTTCAAAATGTTCAAAATGTTCCTTTGGCAAGTGGCACAAAACTATGTCCTGTTAAAGTAGGCTCAGTTTCAAGATGACGACAGAGTTTAGATGCTTGTCTATTTTGTAATGTTGGAAGATGCTCTTTGATTACAAAGCTGGACTGGTGTGTCTAGATTTTTGGGAATATTATGTGAATTCTGTTTATTTTCCTTTTAGGGATAAAAGACTCAGAGTTTTGGGGAAGCAGAGCAGCATCAGGTATCTGCCGTGCAGCCTGAGTTGCGTGCAGTCTTGACATTCAGATATTTTGAAGACCTTGCACAGTCTGGGGCAGAGGCGCTGTAAGCACTGTGAGCCATGTTGGTGTTCAGCTGACCGGCCACACTCTGCCCTGCACAGTGTTAGCAGCTGCCTGTGTTTCAGCTGCAGGGCTGAGCTCATGACAAAATGATGAAACTAATTACACACATAAATGGTAGTGCCTCATTCGTATAGGGAGTCTACATGAATGGACTGCAGTGGCTCATCTATAATTGAATATTAAACCCTGTCCTCTCTCTGCAAGGGAGCAAGAGGGACTGCAAACATTCAGTCAGGGCACAAACACGCACGCAACCCCCTGATTGCTGTGACAGACAGCTCCATTTTGACATCTTGCTCCCTCACTTTTAATGCCAAAGTTGGTGTTAAGTGAATGAATTCAAAATAACATAACATAATGAGCTTAAATATTTATTATCAGATTTTATTGGAAATTCAAAATTCTACAGTTGCTAGAGTTAGTTGAAGACTACTATTATAACATCAGCAGCATAAGGCCACTTGCTTACTGCCTCTTTTTATAATCACCAATATTATGTCTGCCCCTTCAGGCACGAAAACACTTGTGTTGTTGTAAACGGGAAAAAAGATTTGGCAGATATACAGCATGCCCACCTCTTCCCCCGCCTGTTACCTTGCTCATTTGCCCTCTTTTGTCCTCTTTTGTCTTCCCTGTCGTCCCTCCCCAACAATCGACTGCTAATGTGGAAAATGTGGCCATTAACTGAACCACACTGCTCACTGGGCTGTTTACAAAGGACCTAGGTGTGCCAGGCTAACTCATATCCCTCAGCAGATGGTGAGAGCACTTGGTAAAAAGATCAAAGAAAGAAAAAGAAGCTATTTGCATATTTATGATTTTGACAAAAGGGAAACTCAAGCTCTGTTGCTTTTCCCTTCTTATTTTAAAATGTGTGAATATAATGTATCTACAATTAGTTTTTTTTTTTTTTTTAGTTTTCTTATGCAGCGCAGGCCCCATTTCAGGCAAACCTCTGATTCATTAGCCTTGGTGACATTAAATTAGTATTCAGAGTTATTTCTCCTGCTCCTGGGACACGATATCTTTTTTTTCTAATTAGATATGCTGAGGTTTCCAAATGCTTCTTTTAACATCACAGTAGTTAGCAAATC
This sequence comes from Echeneis naucrates, assembly GCF_900963305.1. Taxonomy (NCBI): domain Eukaryota; kingdom Metazoa; phylum Chordata; class Actinopteri; order Carangiformes; family Echeneidae; genus Echeneis; species Echeneis naucrates. The sequence goes on along the minus strand of NC_042526.1, from coordinate 4,191,289 downwards.
AGCTGTAAAATCATGTGGAAACCCTCTGTGACATCTTGAAATTCAGAAATCAGAAGAAACTTGGTTTGGAGGAGAAGGTAGAGCTGAGAAGTGCATGAGATGCAGTAAAAAATCTTCAGTTTGAATGAAATGCTACTCACCTTGTCATAGTATGTAAAGATGGCATTAAATTCCTCTGTGGTCAACTTGACACCCTGAGTAAAAAAAAAAAAAAAGATTTACATCTCACTACCAGGCAAAAAATTGTCAAAAGTCAAAGTCATGGTGAAACGAAACTGCACTGAAAAACATTTACCTCAAATATTCAGAATAGTAGTCACTCAATGTTACTGTTTTAGTGACAAACAATTTTTTAAAATGAGGTTTTGGGCCATTGTCTGCCTTGATTTGATGGTGACAGTGGAGCCTGATACATGGGTTGGGAAATGGACTAAACAGTCTGGATGGGCTATTTATACTCATGTGATATGCACCCAAACCATTCACAATTCAGCTCCATTCAGTTCAGCCCTAAATGAGCAGTTTTGTGCTCCATGTTTGTTACCTACCTGGAATTTGAGTAAGAAATTCTCCTGAACAGGGAGAAGCCTGAGGGAGAGAAAGACTTCATTAGTGGACACAATAGCTGTTAAATTATTCAAATCTGCCAGCGGGGAAGGTGTTTCAACGTTTTATTTAGCGAAAAGTAGCAAGTAAAATTGCACATTACCTCGCCATCTCTGACAGGCCCAGCTTCCCATCTCCATTCAGATCAAACATCCTGAGCTACAAAGTGGAAGCAGAACAAAGCCAGGGAGGGAGGGGGGAGGGACACCGAACGGAAAGTTTTTAATAGTTATATGCTGTCAAGATGATAGAAAATACGGTCCCATAAATGTCACTGACTGTGAAATAGAATGGAGGACCATAAAGTTTCTATTTACTATTCATCCACATTTTATTTTCATAGCGCTAGAAAGGAACTTTAGGTAAAACTTCATCCACACAGTTTAACCAAAGCATCTGACGGTGAACTTTCACAAAACAATAATAGAAATGTTCTTTTTTTTTTTTGGCGATAGTGGAATCAGAAAAAATATAATTCAGCAGAGATGACTTTTCCTGCAACCATTACATTTCCCCAAAGAAACACAATGACTGTGTCTGATATCACTCGCAGCTCTCTGTATGGTCAACGGTATGGTGAATTTATAGTGCTTCTCAAATGTATAGTGGGATTTATTGTACCCTACGTGGTGGACTTATAGTATCCATCAATGGATCATAAATGTTAGTGTCCAACCAAGCAAAAAAAAAATTGGTCCTGTTCCAGGACAGAAAAACAGTGCCAACTAAATTACCCAAGTCATGTCTTAAAGTGTTTTTTTAATTTCACCACTAAGCTCTCTCTCTCTACATAGCCCTTTGTTTTAAAGTCCTTAGATAGTGAGTAGGACTGAGTGATTTCGAAATATATGTGTTCTGTATGTCTTTATGTCAGACAGAGAAGATGGATAGATCTACTGCAGATAAAGCTAAGCGAAATGCAGCTCAAAAATATCAGTGCCCATGTCATCATTTAATGAGGATTATGGGGAAAGCATCTTTTTTTTTATAAAAATAATGTCTGTGCCTCTTTAACTATTGTGAAAATTTTGTCTGAGAGTATGTGGAGGAAACTGTTCCAGCAAATCAGGTCAGGTCAGCTCTGGGGGTTCCAGGAAGAAGCAGATGTGAGCACATCTGGACTGTAAACACAACCTGCAGGACATAATGGGTCAGGACCATTCAGCCGCACAGTGCTGCTGCCACCAACACGATAGGCCTCTGAGGTCCTCCAGGACAGATGGATACTAGACATATTCCTGTCATAAAGACTTTACAGCTCACAGTGATGCTATCAGATTCTTCCTCACCAGATTTTTCAATTTAACAAAAATATTCAAACCCAAGAACACACCAGAATTTTTCGCTTTTTATATTTAGTATAGTATAGTAGTCTCTACACTTTTGTCCTGACTTTATCTGGTTGGATCAACTTTGTGAGTTGAAATGTGGACTTTGATTCTTACACTGCTGTAAGTAAACAGTAAACAACGTCTGGATAGGATCGCCACATGATCTGGAAGAATTTAAACTTGAAATTGACCAGCTACTTCCTTCTGGCAAAAATTTAGTCAGAGAATAGCTTCTAAACCTATGAACTTGTGAGTCCATGTGTGAGTCTTACTATGGTCTGTGTGTACTCCTGCAGCTTCTGGTCATCGTAGTGTCTGTTGGCCTTCTGCAGCAGGTCTGACAGAAAGCCCTGAGGACAGAGATGTACATAGATATAAAAAGAAGAAGAAAACCATGGAGAACTGTGCTATAAACAAAGTATTCAGACATTAGTTTAATGAACATTCAATGTTATGGTCATAGGTCACTTATTTTACAAATTGGTAACCTATAGTGTGAGTCACTATAATTGTATGAAGTCATGTTTTAATATTCAGAACAATCTATTACAAAACTGTAATCTTTTTAAGTTAAAATAATCAAAGATGGGTGAAATAATCAAAGAAATTGGGACATATTGCAAAGATGAAAGAGGATAAAACAAGGATTGATGAAAAATAAGGATAGCATTTGTGTTTTATGGCTTATTTTACACATTACATGCAAAATCCTGACTAGTTAAATGTACCTACAGCCTTTTGGTACAGTACTGTAAATGTAACATAGTGAAATGTGAAGTCTAAAACTTCTTATATCATTTGTACAGTATTTTAGTGACAATACTGTGATGTTCTCTGCTCAGTCATATGGTTAGACAAACTGTATGTCTGCTGCCTGTGAGCTCATCTGCATTTTCCCAAAGCTTTGACAAGGCACACCTGAGTAATTCCTCTGCACCTGGTCATATGGAAGAGATGTGATCCCAGAACAACCCAAGCAGCATAATCTGTACACGAGGCATAATCACTGACCCCAATGATGCTCACCTCCCCAGGGTGGAGCACGTTCCTCTATATAATTTGGCACAACGTTTGCAAGAGGTGGTGAAGTGATTAAAATTTGTTGAGCTTTTTGCATCTGAATCCTCACCTGAAAAACACACTCATGGTCATTGGGGACTTTCCTTTGGGGCAGCCACTTAACTCTCCTCTGTCAAAGCTGTTGCTTGGCTTTACACGCCCATATGTTTCAAAAAGAAAATGGTTGGGCACTAATTGGGAAGTGGAAGATTTCAGCTAGTATGTCACTGAATGGCCCTGACAATGCATAGACCTACAGCTTGGAGTATACTCACTATGTCACTTTTTTTAATCTTCCCATAATATTGTCTCTATGAAAAGTAATTTTTATAGTTGTTTTTAGTAAATTAAGAGAATCAATCAACATAGCTGGGGTATTTTTGTTTTTCATTAATAATGATTCATGATTTTTTTTTTTTTTTTTTGTTTTGCTTTCTTTTCAATCATTTACTATGATATTTCTAGTTTATCTTCTTTTAGTTTAGCTGTTAACATCATAAAACGTCCATGCTTGATGCATGGGCTCTTGTCATTACCACAAAGTTTCCATTTGCTTGCAGACAAAGTTTAGCTGCCTTTAGTTTCCCCATTTAGGAAATAGAGTAATCTACTCATCAAATTTTTGAAGAAAGCAAAAGTTTTTAACTTTTCCTTTAAAGTTGCAGATTCAGGATAGGTTTCAGTGATCATAGCACAAATAATGCAGGTTGTTTTTCTTATTTTATTGTTGAAAAAATGGAATAACATGAATGACACACATGCATTCAAGTAGAGGAAACAGGATTAATACAGTTTAGCTATGTAAATGATAACAGGAAAATATTCGGGCATAACTGTTCGATCACAATTTAGGCTGGGTGCCCTGTAAGTAAGTGTGTTAATGTGAACATGAATGTGTGTGTGGAGGGGAAAAAAGAAAAAAGACAGAACAGAACAAGAATCAGTATTACTTTGTTAGCACATGAAAAAATTATGAGTATTTGTGATATTTGGGGAAAAAAAGTTGTTAAAGGTTGTCCTTGCCTCATCAAATTTAATTTCAATTAAATTTTACAACGTACCTTCAATTCATTTGCTTCAATATAGCCGCTGCGATCTGTATCATACCGCCGCCATGCCTAAAAGAAAGAGTGTATTGAATTTTCTCACACAAAGACACTCTTCTCCGGAGTAATTTACGTTTCTCTCCCTGTCCATGAAGGCTCTTTGAACACCAGCTCACTCTTTAACATGCAAAGAGTTAGATTTTTCTCTGGTGTCGAGCTAAAATCGTTCCAGAGGGGGTGACCGCCCAGGCCTGGACCTTCACTGTAATCACACAGTTTTCAATGAGAGTCAGAGAGAGGGAGCGGGCCATTTTAATGAATGTTTTAATCTAGCAGCTGTCCCTGTCCGAAGAAGGGATCCTTATCAAAGATGGATGGCCCTCTCCCTTCTCTCTTTTTCCTCCTCCTACCCCTCTGCTCCTCCTCTCCTCCTCTGGGCTCTGCAGAGAGGAGCTACAGTGGTTTTATCTATTATATATGACTCTGAAAATAGAAAGTTCTGCTTCCTCATTCGCACCCTTTAAAAACCTCTCTGTCCACCTCCTCCTCCTCGTCCTCCTCCACCCCATCCTGCACCATTCAGCAAAGATGGATTAATCCTCCTCTTTTGCTTTACGTTCTCAAACTCCGACTCACAACTTCCCATCAACATTTCTTTTATGTCCTATCTCTTCCTGCTTTCTCTCGTTTACACTCTGTGTCCTTCTCTCCTTCCACACCGTCTCTAGTCTCTCCTATCATTATAACCTCTCAGTTTGACACAGGAGACAGACTCTTCCCGACATCTAACTGGTTTATAATTGGATCTATCTTTTCATTGTGGCAGGTCTAATGTTTAATCTGCCATTTTCTTATCATCTTGAGGTATTTTCCGTTGTAAATTATTTTCCATTTTCTGTGTTAGCTTCCAGCACACGTCATGTTCTCTAGGGAGCTTTTTGTTACACTGGCTTTCATTCATTATTCATAATTCACAGCCCCACTATACTGGAGCACAGTTGCACATTTTCATATATGGTTTTTCTATGAATATTATGTTATTTAATATCTAGTTTTGGATGAAAACTCTTTCTAATGCCAGCAGAAAAACCAAAGTTTATCTGTAAATAAATACATACGTTGGTCATTTGGGAACACCAATGAAGATTTCAGGCTCTATTCAGATTTAAGTCATGAAAGTTACACATCTCCAATTTGAATTTCTTTCCTTCTCAGTTCTATATTGCATGTTGAGATTTTTGAGTCGGGCGAGTTTGTGTATCGGCTCCTCTGTCGATCTTTATAACCCATTACGTCCCATAACTTGTCTGCATAGACACATTTACATGCATATTTAGAGAGCAATTTACAACCCAGGTAATTAACACTACTCAGCTGCTGTCCATGAAACACTGAAGCTAATGGTGCACATAAAATTAGCTTGAGAGCCAAACAAATATCAGGAGGGTTTACTGTATTTACAGGGACCACAGGATGTAATCAACTCACTCTAGTTCAGTACTTACTCCTCACTACCCCTTTCCTTTTTTCATCTCACACAGTTGTGAAATTATCTTCTATTGGTGCTCAGCCTTTTCTGCAGTCAGTGAAAGACCAGCTGTGGTTGCTCCAATTTCTAGTCAAGAAGTCGTGTTGAGTGGAGCAGAGATTCTGTGCTTTTCATCTCAGACTAGTCCAGTTTATTTTTCAATCAGTACACTTTCACCCATAAACAGGGAGCTAATCCATGGATTGATATAGTAGGTAGAAATGAAAAGAAGCATGCAGACTCTCAGCTCTCTGTCATTGACTGGTGGCATTTCATAGTGAACACCAAGCTTATGTCCAGAAATATTTCAAAGAGCTGGAGAGGAAGCAGGTTTGCATTAAAAAAATATACTGGCCCATCCACACACACTCAGAAACACGCTCTTACCGCCATGAACTCAGCGCTGGAGCTGACAAACTGTCTGAAGCACAACAAGAAGTTCTCTTCAGTTGGGAGAATCTGGGCCAACTAGAGAGAGAAATGACAGGAAAATGGGAGTGGTGGGAACACAAGATGGTGGAGCTAAAATGGAGATTGGGGAGCTTTTTGTCTGCAAAGCTTCAACTGGGCAACTCAGACATAAATAATGTAGAGACATAACCTCAGAGGAAAGGCTATGCCTAAGCTGAGGTAATTTTTTTTTTTTTGGTCATGTTTTTGAATGCTCAGATAAAGCCGTTAGATTGGATTTTTACTGCAATAGTTGAATCTAAAAGTCCTGTCAGATTTTTCTAAAATGGATTATTGATATTGCAGAAGCTCTCCCTCTCCCATCTCTTTCACATCTCACTCTGAAAATTGTTCAATCGAGGGAAAGCAATATCCCAAACTGCTGCTCCACAGATACTATGATAAATACCGCATTTATGCAATCGATCAGAGTATTGACCAAATCTCTGACGCCTCACGAGAACTTTGCCCGTGTGAATCTTACACTTTTCCTTTTGAAGATATTTTCTCACCCAGTGCAGAGAAAACTGTTACTAATATTGATCTTCTCATCTTTATCTCATGCACAATATACATGTGCACATTGTAAGTAAATGTGGAACTATTAAAGGCCTCATGTTTCACAGTTTTTGTTATTTAAATTTGTCCATAAGAAGATATCAAGTTTTTCTTTACTTCAGTAGATTTCAGGCAAGTAGTGGGAAAAACCAAATCCTACAAGGCTGGAGAGTGGGACCTGCCGGACTGAGCTAGACTTAAGGGATGTGGCTAAAAGTGGTGACTGCTTTGTTGTGACATCACAAAGTTACAGAGGGCCCAACGGCTAATTTCAAAGCTCAGTTTTTGAATACAAGCTGCAAGCATTTCTGTGGACTGAGCGCTTCGATACCTTTGCAGTAATAATATAGAACGCACACTGGCTTTACAACAAAAAAAATCTAATTTTAAACAAAGTGGTCTAGTTGCTTCCCGTGTTTGCAGTCCAAAAATTTCTGTTGATGTACAAACATATTTTCAAGAACAACAGGCGAAGACAGTCTTACCTCTGACATCTCAATTCGTCCATCTTTGTTCTTGTCAAACTTCTGCATGAACTCCTTCATCTTTTCTCTGAATGTGGGGTTTGTCGGGTCCTAGAACAGATTTGTCGTCAGTATTAGTGAAACCTGAGTAGTCAGTGTGTATTTAAAGTCTGATCCCCAGACTTACCACCCCTGCTCCTCTTCGGGCCGACTCCAGCTCCCTGAAGAAGTTCTCCAGCTCCTTCCCCTCGATGTAGCCATTACCTGGGAGACACACGGACCATAACACCACATAATACCACTTTGTCAGTGTTGCTAACAAAGGGGGAAAAATTCTCTCAGTACTTATGTGGTCTGGTGTCAAACAGATGACAGCATGGCTCAGTTTTGCTGCTATTGATTCAAACATGAGCCTTTTACCAGTAACTTTCTTCCTTCCCCTCTGGCTCAATAGAATAAACTATTGACTGACGCGATGCAAACCGATCACTCCTCAAAGACTGTGTGCGCACAGGGTTATACGCGAGGAGAAGTCGTACATGGAAAATTGCCTTTCTAGCATTTTTAAGGTGATGATCCACAGGCAGCTTATTGTACTCCACAGAGGTCCATACTACCTTCACTGGGGAGTTTGGCAAAAGGGATCGATCGATACGGACAACAATGTAATGTGATAAATAATGATGTCGTGCCAAAATAAGATGTTGATTTTCAGACAATTTGCACTTAGTTTTTTTTTTTTCAGCTATCATATTGATCATGAAAGAAGAACTGAGGCGTCCAACTTTTCTTCAGTTTAACAAGGTTAAACTGTCTAAAGAGACACTTTTGTCAAAGGATAGTTATCCTAAGAGGATCTCCATCAGATTTTCTTCTGCATTGAAATCTAGCCTGGGGACGGCACAGTCACTTTTCTCCTCACCTTATCTCATCATGGTTCCTGGCGTTTACGTGTCCTGACAGTAGCATTTCAGAAGACAAATGATTGTTACTGCTTCACCCAGGTACTTTGTGAACCAGTGCCAATATTCTATCAACAAGCGTGTTGTATAGCCGGACAGATGGCTCCAAACGATGTGACTAGCTGCCTCAATAAAACCCTGGAAGGCAGAGCTGCCTCATTAAATACTAACAAAGATTATTGTGCCATCGTCTTCCTCTAAGTCACTGTTGTTCTCTGCCATCCTCTAACTCGTCCCCTCCCCAGCCAACCAGCGTCTTACAGTCTTTTGTTCTATCCATGGAAATATTTGCGTGTGTGTGTGTGCGCGTTCCTTAGTGATGTTATCAAAACTCATGAATACATGACACCGTTTCAGTAAGTGGGACAGTGAAATGCCTCACTGCCATCCAGCCTCCCTCCTGTGGCTTTTATTGACATTTAACGCTCTGGAGAGAAATGACCTGCTTGATAATTAAACAGAATAAAATGTGATTAACTACAAGGCGAATGGCATAAAATGACAGTAAGGATAGATTTATGAATAATTTGAGCTGGAGCTCTGTCATATGTTCAATAAACACAGCAACAGATCCATGCACCTCATTATACTTCTGCTTGAGGGAGCATCTGTTTGTGCTTGTGCTCATTCAGATGTACGATCAGTACTTTGTGTTCCAAATGGCATTTTACTGTACAGTTAAAGTACCTTTATGTTTGTGTTTTTTTTTTATGAAAGGCTCAATGTGTAATGTCAGTGTCTCTGTTTTTCCCTTTGGCCCAAATCCAGTGAGCAAAAGACCTTCATTTACAGTTAATGTTAATGATGCTATATTAGTGTACAATGTAAAAAAATCAAGAAGAAATCAACTCCCTCCCAGATTATTCAGTTCAAATGTTAAATAACTAGTTTTATACCCCATAATGAGTGCACTCCTTCCAACTTTCATATAGTTGGCTATTTCTGCACAAATACTAACAGCTTTTAGCCCAAATATACACTTTTTGGGATACTGCGTCCCAGGAGAAGCTGGTAAAGAGTTTTTACAGTTCTGGTTCTGATTCTAAAATCTCTGAAAAAGGGCTGCTGTACCAACTGGGTGTATATTTAAAGCCTAAATTAAGTAGATTTGCCTTTCAAAGTAGAGTGCAGCCCTGCCTATTCAAATATCATGTGTTGAGATTAAGGTTGGGTCAATTCAGGATGTGGATTTTGCTTAATATTCAGAATTTCCATATCCAGGTTAGTAAAAGTGGTGGAGAGCAAGTGTTCTATAATTAGCGAAAGGAACTGCAGTTATTTCCTTTTCCAGCTTTGAAGTGATTGAGTTAAAAAGGCGTGACAGAAGCAGCGGAGAAAGATGAGGGGCACGTAGCGGAGGAGCTGTGAAAGACGCCATTCACATGAGATTTGATCCTGGGCCAACAGGGGAATATGTAGTTTCATCATCTCTGGGTGCATTGCCTCTTGTGTATTTTTATCTACTACTCAGAGATGTTTACTCAATCTGAGCAAACAAATTAGCTCTCCTTTCTTTCTGCTGAGTGAGAAGACACTCCCAGAAAAGAGAGCACAAATCAAGCACGCCCAGCCAAATCGGTTGATGCGTGCTGGTCATATTTGATTTGCAAAGTGGCTCCCTGCAAAGCACAGCATGCAATATACCTCGATGTCAACGCACAAAAACCTGGGGGGTGTCGGACTGATATCCAAACTCTAACCGAAGAGCACAAAAGTTCAGACATAAAGCAGATATGGCAACTTGTATGGAGGGGCTCAGATGCTGAGCCCCTCCACCCAACTCCTCACTCCACCTTGATTTCCCTGCGGAGTCTGTTTCACAGTGTATGCATCAAAACAGGTCATGTTAACAATGAATTCCCACGAGTGTGTGTATGTGTTTGTAAAAAGGAATAATTGCAACACACTCTGCAGCCTATGGATTTAATTGCTGTTTAACGGTGACCAGTTGCAGCCAGAAGTCAGTGGTCTTCTGATTTATGACCCTGCGTATCAGCTATCAGTTTCTGATAGCTAATAACTGGAAAGCTGGTGTCAGTTTGACACCGTCTCCTGATTATCTGGTGCAGCAAAGGGCACAGTGCCTGTCCCCCAGTGCAGGAGGAAGCCTCTGATGCTGCAATGGAAGCCAATTAGACACAGTTCAGCAATTCATTTAAGGGCAACCAGAGGAATAAAATTTTACAGAGAAAAATTTCCCCATTGGACATTTGAAGGCTTTAGAGTCTGTCCAAGTGCTTCTCCAAAGGGTTTGATCAGTTTTCTCCTGAGCTCAGCCCACTTATGTCAATAATTCTCATTGAGACTTTCATGGCTGAAGCGTGTCTGATGAATTTGTCGAGCTAAAAGGAACATGGTCACACTGAGAAACTGACAAATTCACACTTGCAGTGGGAACAAGAGACTAAACTAACAGATCTCGATGGAGACAAACAGAAGATCAATGCAATGAGATGAGATGTGACAAAAAAAGAAGTGGAAAAAAGAGAGAGTGTGTGTGTGTGTGTTAATGTGCTGGAGAGGAAACATCGTTGAAATAATTACTACATGAAGAAAGTTTCATATCAATATCACCACAATAAATCCATGTTGGTTACAGCGAGTTATCCACACTGCATGCAGATCATCAGCGGAGAGACTTGACTTATTGAAGATGCCTGAATAATGTTTCAGATTGTTATCAAAACAAAGTGCCCGGAACTGATAGGGCAATATCCAATAATTATCGCTGATATTAACTCACAGGAAACGCCAATTAGATCATGAATTGATGACAGAATGGCATTTTGATTAATTGAAGGTTGAAATGAAATGCCTTTGCTGTTGTGAGTGTAAATGTCAGGAGGGACAGAGGGAGGAACAAAGCTGCATCTGCAGCAGCTCATCCCCGTTTTATATGTTCTTTACTAGAAAAATATAGAATACTGTAATCCATATATAACTTTAAGAAAATATGAGATGTCTGGATTAATCTGCACCAAAATTTCATTTGTAATGAAAAAAAAAACAACTTTTTGCTTTTAACAAAATATAACAGTATGATTATCATATCAGCTCTTAAACACCAGAAATTCTTTATTTTTAAACTTTATTGATCAGATTAAATAAACACAAAGAATATGATCATCTATATCAGTAAAATAATCCCTATAATATGTTTTATTCATATCTGTATGGCCTTTTAGGTCACCTAAGATTAAAAAAAAGTGTACAGATTTCTAATTTCTTACATTTTCACTTTATTTCCATCAAATAATGAACTTTTGCTGTAATGTTCTTTTTCTCCCATCGGTCCCACTGTGCAGCAGTAATTTCATTCATGACATTTGAGTCTGGACCAACTTTTTAGAGACTTAAATAATAATAATGAAAATCTCCTACCGTCCGTGTCAAAATGTTTCCAGATGTCGAGGAACTGGGACGCGGTGACCTCGGCCAGGTGGAGGTGAGGAGGCTGCTGTGCTTTGTTGGCCATGATGCTCTGGACGGATGCTGCTGCGGGATTCAGGCGCCGGAAAACAAAATCCGCTGCTAACTTTTCAGTGTCTGCGGTTCAAACACGCTCCACACTGTCGGCCCGGCGCACCGCCCGCCGCTTTTTAACCGCGACGCTGGAGCGGCAACGTCGCGCAGCCGCCGCTGGGGGCGCGCCGCCCCCGGCCGCGTCCACTGAGTCAGCGTCCTGCCGCTCCCACCGTGCGCGTGCGCGCGCGCTTGATATCCATGTGTGACGGGACGTTTTGGGCACTGCAGTAAACAGATGTGTGTGTGTGTGTGTGTGAAGATTAGAGGAGCAGATTGTGTTGTTGCACTGTCACGGTAAATCTCAGGTTTATGTTTTTGGTTCAATGCACGTGCTTGCATGTGAATGCACATATTTCAGTGTGCACACGCATTGCATGCCTCCGTGTGTGTGTGTGTGTGTGGCTCCTGCAGCCTGTCTAACGGTGTGTGAGGCTTCACAGACTTAATTAGAACTCACACACTAATCACATCCCTCACAGTGCCGCCAGCCAGCTGTGATTAGCCCCCATAATAAATGTAAATTCAGAAAAAAAAGGCTTTTTCATTAAAGGCTGGTTGACTGTGCAGAGCTGGGGCAAAGCCACAGATCTTATTAGGAGAATGAGACGTACTCATATGTATTTCTTTTACTCATTTACTGCAAGAGGTGATAATATTCAAGATAAAGTAATGGGACTGTAATTAGAAGGAGGGCAAGTATGGCTGGCAGCGTTTTCCTTCTGTTGGATTAAATCTGGAAAAAGAACTGCGCTTCACATAAGATGAATATTAAAAATATATTTCAGTTGACCTGTGTGTGTTTTAGAAGCTCCATAGGTTGATTTCATTGGACATTTTCACCCTTTAAACTTCCATTTCTTTCCCAATGAGTCAAAACCAAAACCAGAGGCCTCGGACAGGAAGAGCTAAAATTTATTAATTAATATTATTACTTCTGTGCCTTTCCAACTCCATTGTCCTGAATTGCTGTGACACCTGAGAAGAAGCATGAGTTGAAAACTATAAAATAGTTGGGTTTAATGCAGTCAACTGTAGCAGTGTATCTTTGTAAACATCACTCAAACCTGCATTAAGATTTTGGAAACATGGGGACAGAAAACTGTTAAAGTTTGAACCTGTTTGTTTAGACCAAAAGCAGCATGAATGTCAAAGTGACTGGAAGTCATTCATTTTATATGTGAGCCAGCATCTTCTGGCAGTATTCCTGCTGGCCACGGATGTTGAGCGGTGTGGGTGACAGGAAAAATGTAATTTCAGGCAACTTTATGGTAATGAGCTGTGACACGGAATTCACTGTAGAGAAGATTACAGTTTAAACTTGTGGACCCATAAAAAAGATTCAACCAACCACAATTCACATTAGTAGATCTCCCAATCCTTCCAAACCGGTCTCCACCACGTGCCAACCCACCGTGACGTCACACATTGGTTTTTGAACTGCCATTTTGAGGCCTTGTGTTTTCACATTGGTTGTCGCCATGTTGTTGTTTTTTTTTTTTTTGAGGGCAGATCTGACCACCTCTGTGCCACACACACCTGCCAGAGTCAATCACACAGTAGCCTCACCCTAGAGGATATACTGCTCTATATTCCTCTAAATTGGATCATAATTACATACATACTCAATACTGATGCAGGCCATAAACCCATTTGGAAAACATTTTCAGAGCTACTAAATCAAGTTTTGAATTTGGGCCGTTTACCCATAGATTTCAATCAAACCTGATTTTTTTTTTTTTTTTCTCCCCAGCCCACTGATGGTCATTAGATAGAGTGCAGGTTTAAGGTTCTTCAGTATTGGCTTCACTTTTTATTCCCAGGTAGTCACACCTACAGTGTGTACCTGAATATCATGGACCATAGAGGGCAGCCAGCGTGACTTTCAGTGTGAACATGAAGCTGCCTATTTACTCGTCCAGCAGGTGGTGTCTGTTTGCAGGGTGTAACTATTTCTTCAGTGTCATGACTTAACTGAACTATCTTCTTTAGTGCAGGTTGCCATGTAGTCGGTTTGAACAGGTTCTGGTACTTCTCTTGGGGTTAACAGGTTTCATAACACCCAGACTACCTTGTTGTGCTTTCTGCTAGAAATCCTGTTAATTGCCTTCAAGCTCCTGTTGTAATGAAGTCCCACTGTTGGAGAAAGCACTGGGGCTTCTTAAAGGAGTGAGTTCATGGAGTTAAAAGTTATTGACAACATGTGATTTAGTGAGATTTTCAGCACTGTGGGTGCAGTCAATGCTGGATGTTAACATTTAGCATTTTCACTTGTAGTTGAGATCGTGCATATACATCTGTAGATGAACTCGACCTGTCAACATCCTTCGTGTTATTTTCCAGATCCACCTTGCTGCATGTTGGTACATTGCTGACACACTGCTGGCAGCCAACATCTTTTGGAGGCAGCATGTCAAAGTCAGCAGAGGTGTTCCATCACCAAAGCCTTCTCTTCAGCTTTCAAGTCACATTCACGAACAACAGCACTGTTGCCGCACAGACAATATGAACTCGGGTACATGACAGTGCACAGGAGCAGCTTGTGTGTGTGACACTGAGTGTGTGTGCGAGCGTGACAGTGTCAGAGAGTGTGAACTCAGCAGAGCTGTCCCGCTCTATTTCCTTTGCTTCTCTTTCGCCCAATAATAATCAATATTGGGCTCTGGGCCCGCTTGGCACAGCGGTGATAGATAGATCAACATTACATTACACATGAGGCCTGTCGCCAGCCTGCAGGGACTGCCGAGTCAAACACTTTCTCTTCTTCTTTGTAGTCACTCCTGTCGTCTGTCTTCCTCTGCACGTTTTGTGTCTCTCCTCCATTCAAAGCAGAGCAGCTTGTTATTTGCATCTTGCATGCATATCTCGGTAGACGTCTCACTATTTGCAGTAAAGCTGGTCAAGGGGTGTAGCATCCGTGCAGATGCGTGTAAATACAATCCAGCCCAGTTACAGGCGTTGTGTTTGCGCTGGCTGCCTTCTTCATTTGTATGAATATTTCAGTTCCACAGTGGGCTGCATGTCCACACGCTGTATGCAGATCAGTTATGTAACAGAAAGGAGCAGGGCACAGAACAGCCATTTCCATTTCGTCTCAATCTCACTGCATCTTCGTCTCGAGGTGTGTCTAAAGTGAAGGATTGAAGCTCAACAGAGGAGGAGGGAGTGTATGGATGTAGTGATAGTGTGTGTGTGTGTGTGTGTGTGTGTCTGTGCTGAGAGTGTGGATTCTCTCCTTTTATATCCTTCACTGGCACTAAAAGTTGGATTTTTCTCCTTCAAATCAAACTTTTATATCCTTATTGATTGATTCTAGCTCAAACTTCCATCATTGCACACACTTACACACAAATACACAAACAGATAAATGTGTGCACTCACCCAGAGCAGAAAATAACAACATAGAGACATCATCTACAAGTTTTTTTTTTTTTTTTTTTTAATCTCAAGGGCGCCATAATTTGTATGAAAATAGATTTTTAATTCAACAGAGAGAAAGTCAGTGTATGTTGAAAGTAAATATTTTTTTAACCTCAGAGCATACAATAGAGGTTACTCAGCATAAATACAGACTAGAAGAATAATTCCAGATTTCTTTACACCTAAACGGGAGAAAAGCAAACATGGTAGTAGTGAATGGATTCAAGCTTTTTATTTTTTAATTTTTTTGTGAATATAGGCCCCAAGACTACTGAAATAAGGAAATAGAATGTCTTAGCAAGACGTCATGGTGTGTAAATAACTAAGTCCCAGTATTGTGCCTGGAGCTGCTCCAGATTTTACATTGTGATGATGGAAGGCCTCGTTCAGAGTAGAATTCCCCTTGAAGACTTACATTAGCATCTTGATGTTGAGCCTGATACAAATGGTCTGGGAGGTGGACTGCTGATCTAGGATTTTCCCAGCCTTTCCAGCTCTAATGAATGAGGTGGTCAAAGGAATCTGGCAGGAGGTCCCAGATCAGTTCCAAGGAAATTGAAAACTGCAGGTCCAGGTATTATAGTCCTTGCTGATATTACAGTGTTATGGTCTCTTGTTGTGCAAATAGAAACAGATCCAAATGCCATCAGTCACAGGAAAAGGTCATCGCATCAGTTGAATTATATATAAAAATTTACTGAATCACAAATAATATAAAGAATTTAAAATAAGATATCTCTAATATTGTGATATTTTGACAGATTTATCTAAAAAATTATTTTTCTTCCTGTGTTGAAAAACTGACATTGATTTAATTAATAAATACATTAAATATGTATATTTTTTTGTGTAATTCAAAAAGAAACAACTTTGATTTGTTAATGGAAGTATGTCAATAAAGCTCTGATTAACGATTACAATAAATATCCGGTACGAATCTGTAATACGTAATAAGTGACAGTTGTTTCCAATGATGTTTGATAGCAAAAGACATTCTGTACTCTTTCATTAGAAGCTATTACTATGTGAATTTACCTCTAAGAAACAAATAAACCCAGCTGGATTAATGGCCTATTTTCTTTAGCCCTGTGTTAACGTTTTAAGACCGGGCCATACATGCTGTATGTTCGGAGTACATCTGGCAGCTTCCGTACACAGCTCTCACTGACAAAGACACATAGCACCTAATCCTGTAATAAATATAAGTATAAATAATATCAGTAACAACATGCAAACCTTAATGATGGAAAGTTGTTAAAAGATGGGGTTTGAAAAACAGAAGTCGGTTTTGTAGCATCTCCACCAAAAGAACATAAAATCAAAATATCTGAAGGCTAGACCTGTTCAGTAGTAATCACAAGCAGCCGAGCTGCATAAACTTCAAAGAAAACTGTCCAATAATCATGACACATTTTAGACACACTCAGTTGTACAAAGTCAGTTGTCGGTGAAGTCACAGCCTTTTTGTATGATGCAGCTCTAACTTTAAAACCCCCAAATCCTTCAACTTTGTTTGATGCTAATGTAGCTACCACAGCATTTCTAGTTCACATGATGACCTATGACCTAGGACATACCAGATCATTTTATAACAGAATAGTGTGTTTGAGACATAACATTAGCCAATGCAATGTGCAATATGCAAAATAAATCAACTGCCTCCTTTTAGTTTTTTTAAAACTTCACCTGCTCTCTACTTTAAAAATATCTCACCGAAGTCCCTAGATCCTCTGTAAATTAAACAACTCTGCACATCATCTGCAAATATATATTAAGTTATGTTAAAAGCTATGATCACCCCATCATTAAGTAAGAAAATAAGTATGATATATTTCTTGTCGTGCAGACTGCTTTCAGATGACAGTACTAGATTTTGGTGATGAAGTGGCTGACGAGCTTCTGGAGGTCCTGGGTTCTTTGCTTAGTGGTCCGAAGCACTTCTTCATGATTTGCTTTCTCGTTGCTTTCATAATCTGTTACAACCTTGTTAGTGATGAGAGACAGACCCAAGACACGCAATCCGCAGTGACGAGCTATCACCACCTCTGGGACTGTGCTCATACCTGGACAAAAGGAAGAGGAATTATTTGTCTCAGGATATTAAACCCTTTAAAACTGCTAAAATCTGTGGCATGCCACTGTGAATTTCCACAATTTTCAAATCCTTTCATTCTTTCAAGAACAGAGCAGAACAGGTCTAGTAAGACTATTAGGTCTTAGTATGGAGAATAATAGCTAACATTTGCATAAATCTATATTTATCAGCAGGGTTGTTCGTAAAAGCTGTGTTACAGGACTGTGCTTACATAAAAACAAACCATTCAGTGATTAGTGCAACAATGTGAATTCTGTCTGTATTTAAGTATTCAAAGCAATTATTTTCACAGCTCATCCCTCTTGTCGGCCCTCCTAGAACATGTTTGTATCGTTGTATTAAAGCACACAGGAGCTGTACGAACCCACAGCGTCGGCCCCCAGCTTCTGCAGGAGTTTGCACTCTGCAATGGTCTCATATGTAGGTCCAGAAAGCATGCAGTAAACCCCTTCCTGCAGGAAGCTGTCGCAGCCCTGCTCAGCTGCTGTCTGCTTGGCCAGAGCCCTCAGATCACGGTCATATGCATCTGACATGCAGGGGAAGCGCACTCCAAACCTGAAAACACATTAGATGAATGAGTTGGCTTTGAAGCTAATGACGCTGAGGTCACTTTCACAGACCCCCTTTGGTGATTATCACTTTTGCTGTACCTTTCATCATTGGGCCCACAAAGTGGGTTCTGCCCTGCAAAGCCCGGCATGTTAATGTGATCCTTAATGAGCATGATGTCTCCCACATTGTAGCTACTGTTGAGTCCACCTGCTGCGTTTGTCACGATCAGAGTTTCCACACCCAGCAGGGAGAAAACTCGCACTGGGTATGTCACCTGGGGGGGGGGGGGGACACACACAGGGACGGATAGAGTTGTTCCTTTTTATTGTCTGGTTATTTGATTATTACAAGCTAAGGGAGTTAAAAGATAGGGGCAGATTTGAACCATCTTTCATAACACACAAGAATATTTCAAAATGTTGACGTGAGTAGACTGTAGGACTTTTCTTATCGTAGATTCTGGCCTGTCACAGTTCTGTTGTAACCTTTATAGAGAGGCTGATGGCCTGTAAATGAGTCACATTTGGATTTTTTTTTTTTTTTTTTTTTTTTTACATATATTTACAGTGTGACTATGAAGTGCTCTGCTGCTTCCTGCATTTTCAAGTTTATTTAAGGTCAATGTCTATTGGAGCCCAAGGCTGTTTAATATAAATTTCGCATCTTATTTGATGCACTTTGGCACATTTGGACTCATGGCTGTGTTGCATATGCACTAACAGAACTATCAGTGGTGGAATTGTTGTGGTGAGCTGTAAATGGCGTGTTGACTTTATTACATTGTTTGCTGAAAGGCAAACAGTGTAATATGCTTTTCAGTCATAAAAGATTATTTCCCCTGCTCTGCTCATTGGGGGAGTCTGCTCAGTCAAGATGTCAAGATGAAGTTAAGGACTATAAGACAGGACAAAGTCTAAGAAAACTTCGCTCCAAGCACCTGGCACATTTTTAACACACATGGAAAGAATTAACCCTACATGGCTTTTAGAGAGTCAAAATATTTTGGGTTCAGCTCAGTTCGTGCTGATGTTTCAGGGAGCTGCATTTATTATATGGCATATCTTAAGTACTCTGGACTCAATAGCAGAGGGTCGTGATGCATTTACCTTTTAAATAGCATTTGCATAAAACAGGATTTTATGATTTAGTAGAATCATGGATCATTTTATGTGGAAATCATTGCTGGTGTTAAAATAAAACTAGTATGCACTATCTCCATGGGCCAAAGGCCAGTATCACTTTGACACACTGTATGGTTTTCCTGCTGTCATCACAACCCTGCAGCTGATCCTTCTACACTTCCAGAAAATCTTTAGCCACTATATTAATATCTTTCAGGCTTAGCAGTTTTTTTCAGTAGGAACATTAAATGATGTGAAAACATGCCAGTTTGAGCTGTTAAACTGAAATAATAATTTAGTTCATAGATAAAGTAATATTAGTCATCGTCATAATATTAGTTTGGAACTTAAAGAAAAGAGATTTGGCTGAATATAAATTATGCGTGTTGCCCCCGAGAGAGGAATAGAAAGAGTTTTTCTTCACATATGTGGTTTAAAGATTATCCTGTGAAACTGTGAATGTTTTTCTCAAAGTGAATGACAAAGTCAGAGTTTAAACTTCCAGGAGGGGCTCAGTTATCCTGTATAGGATATAATTTCCATTACCAAGGTTTCAAAATGCAGAAGCCCGTTGGCTTGTGACAGAAAGTGTAAAATGAAACTGCTCCCAGAGAAACTTGGAGGAAGGACATAGGTTTTAACTGCAACGCTTGTGGGGACTCTTCAAATTTTATTTGTTCTAAAGTATTTCCAGTTTAATACTAAAGCAGACTATTAGGAGCGAAATCAAAAATATTTGATTATATATATTTGAATATTTTAACAACCAACCAATCGTGTGTCTCTATGGCTGTACAGATAAGTGTAAAAATTTAAATGGTACCCAGCTTATATTTGGGGGCCTGATGATTATTTAGTCTCAGTTTGGTTTATTATTTGTTCTGGGTCAAAACTGAGCGAACTGTGGAATTCACACATGATTTTATCACCACCTATAATAATGATGCAACAGCTTTCTTTTATATTTTAATGATGCAGCACAAATGTGTATACAGTATAGACTGTATTCTTTACATGCTGTCACTTACCACGTCCATGCTGTAGCCTTCGTAGAAATGAAATCTCCCCTGCATACAGACACACTCACGGCCCTGCAGCTTCCCAAACACCAGCCGACTGGCATGTCCCTCCACTGTTCAGCACACATGTACAGTATGAGCTGCTGCTGCTGTGTCCACACACTTTGGCTTTACTTTTTTAACTACTGTGAAATTGACAGAGACAATGTACCGGTGCTGGTGGGAAAACGTGGGATGTCCTTATACGGAAACAGCATCTTGTCTTCCAGCAGATCAGCCAAACCGCCAAGGCCTGACCCACAGATGATGGCCACTTTAGGACGCTGCTCAGTATGGGACAGCAGCCAGTCCACAGTCTCCTTGTACTCTTCATAACTGCATCAAATAAGAGACCAAATTGGTTTAATATATGATATCATGAAATTTTAGCTCTGATTTTATCTTGTCTTGTGATAATAACACCATAACCATCATCACTGTCAGCAAAAAAATAAACACATTAAAACAAAGCAACAGTTTTAATAATAAAATACAATAATACATTTTATTTATAGGCGCCTTTCTACACTCTCAAGGTCTCCTTACAAGACAAGACACTGGTGGACAGGTAGAGCTGGGTGTTGTCTGCGTAGCAATGAAAATGAACGTTATGTTTACAGAATATATGGCCAAGAGGGAGGAGGAAGATGATGAAAAGGACCTTGGGGTACACCAGAGGAAAGGGGGTCTGGTTTGGAAGTGAATGTTTTTTATTGAATGAATTGAGTACGACCAGAGACGTAAGATTTGAACCAGTCCAGAAGTGTGTCTGATATACTAAGGGATGCTAGTCTGTCAATTAGGATGGTGTGGGAGATGGAGTCAAAGGCTGCACTCAGAACAAGGAGAATGAGGATAGTAAGAAATCCAGAATCAGCAGCCACAAGGAGATCTTTGGTGATTTTGATGAGAGCTGTTTCAGTCCCACACTGTTTGTAAAGATTATTGAGAAAGAGGTGATCATGAACCTGAGATACAACTGTTTTCTCAAGAATTTTCCCCACCAACACACAACTCAGAGGTTAAGTCAATGTTAGCCCAATGTCATATTAATTTACAAATAAAGTTTATTCAACATGCATGACAAGAAATTCTAAAATGCAACTTCCTACTCATAAAATTTCCAAAACCATCTTAAAACGCAGCGAAATTGTGCAGAAACTTGCCGTACAACTACCCAACTGTGTCACAATAAAAGTAAGAGGCTAGGAATGAGGCCTACATGGCAAGATAAGAGAGGGAGAAAGCAATATAGGGATGTCGTGAAGGGGTCAGGCGCTACTGTCAGTCTCAAACATTCAATAATCCACAGGCAACAGCGTTGTACAAGAATTTTGTAGTGCAAAGTTGTCTTCAAAAAAGAACTACTCAAAACTGAGCCTGACAACTGCTGCAGCAAAAAAACTGTGATGGCCGCCGAAAGTCAATGAGTTTCCTCAAAAGAGTGTTCACGTGAGGGTTCATTGTTGTCCGCTTCTTGTCTTTGAGTCTCTGACAGGATTGATGCCCTAGAAGCACCTGTTAATAAGCAGAGATAGTTTCAGTTTTAAATAGACTTATGTATTGCAGGCAGCATTTATCGAGGTGTTCACCTGTGCCTTTTCCCATATCACCATAAAATGATTTTTAGCCATTCATAGCCAGGGTGCCTCAGGTTAGGTTTGCCTTAGGCAAAGTGGTCTGGGCATCGTTAGTCGATTTTTTTTACGATGAGGGACTGTATCAACGTGCACAGCCACTTTATTTCAATTTCACTTTATTTAGGATAACCCCATGAGATGCAGCATCTCTTTCAAATGCATCATCACACAGTTGGTCAGTTGATATATTAAACCAAACCCTTTTGGAAGTTTTTTTTTTTTTTTGCTTTCAAAGAAAATCTGCGCTCTGCTTAATTCACTGCATTTGCATTTCACAAGACATTTTAAAATCACATAGCCCGCCCCAAAACAAAATAAATAGTTGTGATTGAACTGGTAGGTATTTGTTGGACCACAGTCAGTGTAACATGCAGATACCCAGACTGCAGAGCAAAATTGAATGATTTTGCAAATCAGGATGGTCTCACCAGGGTTAGGGGTTAGGGTTTGCCTCAGGTACCGTCTTTGTCCACATTTTAGACTTTAAGACAATCATTGAGTTGGAAGCCTCTACTACATTTGAATTACAAGATTAAATGTGATCTTTATAGAATACAATTGAATGAACGCAGCTGCTCCGTGTAAAAACAAAGGCTGTTGGCCCATTATGACATGTCCCACGATGGATATAAGCCACCAAGAGGGCTTCATCATGTTACCTGAAATGAACCGATACCACATCATGTGTTATGAACATTTTGAGATCCATTTCTGATGTAAAGGGCCATATAACTGTGATTATTAGTATAATTATTTACTGTGGTCATGTAGATTCCTGGAATCAAAATGGAATACTGAGTCAGAAATGGCGATACAAGATCCAAGTAACATAACCTTGAATGATCAAGCAGCGGGTGCTGTATTAACATCCACAGCAGTGGCACTTGGCTGTAACATAGTAACACACAGTAGCATAGATTTAGCGTTAAAGAATAAATATCATAACTAGCTAGCTAAGGTAACGGAATGGATAGCTGAAAAAGACAGCTATCACTATTAGCAAATACTGTGAGAGAACGTTTGACAATCTCGGGCACTTGCTAACAGAATATGAACATATTGTGATAAACGTTCACTTGAAAGTAAATATTAATATCATTTAAAATAACATGGGCGTATTGCCAACAGACGTTATGCAGGTAACTCACCTTCTCCATTCAGCCCAGAAGAGAAAAGGGAAATGCTGCCTTCAGGTTCAGTGCTGAGTTCGGATAGGTTGTGACGTGTCAGGATATATTTGAAAATACAATATTTCACTGCAATAACACTGTTGAATGCTGTGAAATCCTTGCATCTTTTTACTGTGTTGCAGTGATTTTACAGACATTGTTGTGATACAACAGGGGTTTTTGATTGCAGGATTTTACTGTAAAATTTTACTGTAAAATAACCCTAACCCTAACCCCCTAACCCTAACCCTAACCCTTAAATGTGGTAAAATCCAAGGATACTGTAGTTTTTACAGGTATTCATTGTGATATGACAGGGGAACTTACAACAAGTCACTGTAAAATAATACCGCTAATTACTGTGAAATGCTTTTAATTTTGAACTGTATGAATCTGAGTTGCTGCAGTGGATTTGTGGGGATAAGGAACAGTCCCACACAAGAGAGGGGAATGAACAATTGCATCATATCGAGTTAAGCATAGACTTTGCTGGAACAGAACATGCTCACAGAAGGCAACCATATAGGTGTATCCATGTGTGCATGAACAATTATGCAGTGGAACAGGTTCTGCAGATAACTTTTAATCTACATAACACACAGTAAAAGCCTGCAGGTGAAAAAAACAAGAACACAGCTGAGTATATCTGAGGTTTGAAATTTAACATAACCAGTTTTTCTGGTGTGCTCCATGTTCTAGTGATGAGTTGAGTCTTAAAAACTGACACTAAGACATGGCAATATTCTGCAATGACAATCTGAAATACAAAGGAAGAAGCAGCTGCAGGGGAAAACACTTGTGGAAAGACGCTGTGTAAAAGTCAGTCTAAATAATGCATTGTGGAATACAGTTATAGGTTTTTACTTTGCCATTTAATGCGTAGCAGCCAAATAATTTTCAGGACTGCTGATTTGATTGGGGATGCCTTGAGGTACAACATTATAACTCTGGTTATGAATTTAGCTATAACATTGTTAATGTGTCCTCCCTGCCTCAAGCTTTGTCATTAAAACACAATGACCCTTAAGCCTGCAGACCAATCTAAAGCACAAAAGATCCTGTTGGTTCTGAGCTCATTTTAGAGCTTCCTGCCAAGAGGACAGCTACATCGAACTGTTGCTCAATCGCCACACCTTCTCCCTTTATTTCCTTATTTAATTCAAATTAAAAAGAACATAGAAAGTCATTTAAAGTTTGTACCTGGGACAAAAAAGTGTGCATGAAGTTCCCCTCCACCCATCTCCTGCTGCTTGCTGGGATGACTGTTAGTTGCATGACTTGCCATATTTATTAGCAGTGCTCCCAGCTGATGTCCAGACAGATAGGCTTTGCTGCTTTGTGAGACAAACATCACCTTCTGCCGGCACTGGATCAGTGCCAGCAGAATAAAAGCAGATAAATTGCTGTCAGGCAATTGTTGAACCTGAGCATCTTTTTGTAATTAGTGATTCATAAAGCATGTAATCTGAAATATGGTCTATTCCCGGATGTCTCATGTCTCCCCAAGTCTCTTGTAACCTTTTTTTTTTTTTTTATGAATGTTGGTGAATTGTTCTTATAATATTATGTTCAAAACGTCCCCCTTTCGGTCCATCTATATAAGTATCTGTTTGTCCCTCTCTCTGTTTAATATTGATTAAATTATTTCATTGTTATTCTTCTTCTGCTTCTTCTTTTTTTTTTTTTTTTTACAGCCCACATTAAAGCCTGTATGATGATTATACAGGCTGCACATGCCTTTGACAACACACTTTGTATTGTGTTGCAGTGAAGCTTGTGAAGATTGTAACCAGGAGCAGGAAGTCAGCGCGTGCGCCCCCTCCTCTCACCCTCGCGGGCCGGCGGAAAGGCGCGGAGCTGTCCGCGGTGCTGCCGGTCTGTTTTTCTATCCAGAGAGTTTAGTCTGGCTGGTTTGGGCTGTTCTTAGTTTTAAAGGGGGAGGAAGAGAAATAAAAATGGCAGGATGAAGATGTTACCATGGCCGCCAGTAGTCCTCTTTTATTGGACCACATGCCCCTCTATAAATCAGAATGCCATGACCCGTGCAGTTTCCTTATTTCGATAGAAAGTGTACGCCTTTCACGCTTATTGCAACACGTATTTTCATAAAGATTCTTTATCCGCACAAGTTTAAATGTCCTAGTATGTGTCATGTGTCCCATAAGAGCGTTATCAACGTCCCTGGATGTTACCAATGAATTTCATTTGTATGACAGTAAAAAGGTACTCGTGGCCTAAATGTGATATTAGTGTGAACCACCTGTAACATGGACCATTACATTACATACAGTGAGAGGTGTCGTCCCGGGGGGAGACACCCCCCCTCCCGGCCGGAATAAAGCGTCCGTGTTGCTACTGCGTTTTTATGTCTAAGCTGTTCTCTGATAGCGTTTTAGATGCATTTGCGATGTTGATTTATTCTTTGGACACCGCCGGATTCCCCATACTAAGACCAGGCTACAGCCCTGAGGCTTATTTTAAATCCAGTTCATCAACATCCGGCCTCGGCGGGCCTACCTGCACCGGCTGGAGGAGGAGGAGGACGCCGCTTCCATATCTGACGATGGACGCTGTTTGTGTCGTTTCTGAGGCGCTGATGGAAATTTTTGTGTCGGGCGGACGGAGCGGCGGAGGTCATGCTGCGCGCTGACGTCACTGGTGTAGCGCAAAGGGGGGCGTGGCCTCAGCAAATGACCGGTCCGTTTGAAGAAGAGTAAATCCGGTTTTCTACCAGACTGAGCAGCTCACTGATCCGTTCATTGGGAGAGACAGGGCTGGGAACAAAGAGGAGAACACTGAGGGGGGAACTGAGACAGAAACATGAGTGGCGAATGATAAATCAGAAACAATAACTGTATGAAATAAAGGTAAATATTAGGTAAGTCGCTAACCTGGAACATGACATACCGGAAGCATGATGTGAGATACAACCAGTTCCTCTACAGCTCTCACTCTCTCTCCCAATCACACACATTCACAGGCTGTACAACAATTCAGAGTGCTGACTCATCTGTTAGAGGGGAAGAGTGAGAGATGAGAGAATGAACAAAGAAAGCTACTGCTGTAGGCTGTGAAATATAAGAAAACCACGAACAAATGTGTTTTATGTGATGTTGTTAAAGTGTGGAATGACACATTATGTCCACCAGTAACCAGAGCTGCAGCTCCATAAAACAACATTTCCACTTAAACTAATTAACAGGTTTTATTGTCTTTGTGAATTGGTATAGCCCAGCTGAGGCTGTAGGAATTAGTTTTTCTTTTCCAGTTTATTTTTTTTCAAACAGTTTATATATATATATATATATATATATATATATATCTTAAGAACACTGGGTATTTTTTTGGCTGACTATCATCAGTGGAACCGAATTTATGTGTGATTTTATGTTTAAGTCAAGTTCAATTAAAAAAAAAAAAAAAAAAAATTGAGAAATGGGCCCTGAGTCAAATACTTGTTGATCAATGTCAAAGTATCTATACTTCGGTGAAGATGGGTCCATTTATGCATTTTGTAACGTGACAGTAATATAATAACTGGATTGGTGAAGCTGTAGATTAAACCATAAAATCCCACTCTGTCATCATGCTCACTGGGCCATCAAATCTCTTTTTGTAGTCTGACTTGGCCTCATAGTGACCCTCTTAATCGCTCACACATCACACACACACCGATTCCTGATTACTCAGTTGCATGTGTGTTTGACAGAGTGAAAGAGAAACAGTTTTGACAGTTGAAGTGGCAAAAAACACATAGTAGCACGTAAAGTAGTATTTTTGACCGATGCAAGATTAAAATGACGCTTATATTTAAATACATTAGCAATAATATCACGCAGCTGTAATATAATCATACTTCTGATATTTTAAGTGTCCATATTTACTGCTGATGTGTGATGCTAATTTTAGTTTTCTTCTACAGCAGATTCTGTTCTCTGATTTTTAAGAAAACTTCTTCTCCGTTAAAAACACAGCCTAGCTGTGTGCTCCATCATGAGGGGGGACTTCTGCAGCAGATTGTGTGTGCTCTGATTTTTAAGAAAACATTTTCTTCGTTACAAACACAGTCTAGCTGTGTGCTCCATCATGAGGAGGTTACATTTTCAGGCTTTCTGCTCATTTCCTGGTTCCTGACAACGTAAGAAACCGCCAGCCAACCAGGAATCAGGTTACTGCGCCGTTTGTTCACCGCGTTGCCAAGGCAACAAACCACAACGAAGTGGAATTGAACGTTTCGGAGCGGTAAGAGCTTTTCTGTTATTTTCTTTGAAAGTGCTGCGAAAACAGTAAGTTTTGGCCAAAATGAAGCGAATGAAGGTAAATGTTTATTCACAGAAGAAAGAATTTAGATAATATGGAATGATGCAGTGAGTGGCAGGAAAACTAACGTAATTAAAGCTCAAACATAATTTCAGCAGTTTGACGTTAGCTTCAGATACATTTACCATAACTCATGTTAACTCACAGAAGCATCACATGAAGGTAAATTACTACCTTAAATCTCTATGCTGAAAGAATGTCAAAGTATCCTTCAAATCTGAGGAAGTTTTATTGGACTTTCATGTATTTCTGTC
This sequence comes from Echeneis naucrates, assembly GCF_900963305.1. Lineage (NCBI taxonomy): Eukaryota > Metazoa > Chordata > Actinopteri > Carangiformes > Echeneidae > Echeneis > Echeneis naucrates. The sequence continues at coordinate 4,164,134 of NC_042526.1, read as the reverse complement.
CTTTTTGCAGGTGTTTTTACTACTAAACACAACCACAATGACAGACGTTCAGATCCACACAAGAACAAAGCGACTCAAAAGCAAAGTGAAGCTGCCTTACAACCATAAACTCGTCCTGAAGGATGACAAGCCAAGAAGGGTGAGGATATAATGTTAATTTCCCCCTTTCTCTGTCAAATAATATTTTCACAATCTTGTGAATTCAATGATGAAACCCAAAGACATCACAGCATATAGGAGCAACGTACCAATATTAATGGGATGTTGAAATCACATTTAATTCGGGAATTAAGAGGCCACCGATTTCCGGCAACTGTACATTTTGGGCATTGCCCTATTCTTTAAAAGGAAGCTGCTTCATTGACAGATTATACTAATAATTATCTTGGTTTCTTGTCAAGAACAAAATCAATATCTGACTGCAGTGCTTTGTAGGATGTGACTACAGATCAGCAGTTTAAATCATCTGCCCTCCGACTGGCTGCTTGTATCTGTGCTTAGAGTCGACGTGACCAGTTAGTACTTTTACTTTACATTGATTCTTCTCAGAAAAAAAATCAGATCAACGTTGATGAAATAGATTTTTATTTAATTCATATAGCAAAAATGAAGTGCAACTCATGCACTGCTGAATAATTCAATTACAGCATGAATTACTTAATTAGTTATTGTACTCATTTATCTATTTTTAAGGCATTCACTAAAGCCATTAACAATATGATAAGCGAATGGTATAATACTGTGTTGATTATGTTAATTTGTAAGTAAAGTAGTGCAGTCATTATGGTCCACAACTCAATGTTCAACATTTCGAATTATTATACCTTTTTCTTCCATGTAAACACTACAGGATTTACATTCTAAGGTATGTTGCCATTAAGAGAAAAGTCAAATTATCCCACAACTTTTATTTATTTATTTATTTATTTACTGTTTACTAATGCACTTTTGTTGTCTCAGGGAAACAGAATGTAGTGTATTATGAATATATGCCTAACTGGCAGCTGCTAAATATTGCATATACAATAACCCCCACTGCTACATTATTGATTTACATTTTAAGATAGAATTCTCTTCCGACTCAACCTTGAAATAGGTTAAGTGCAGTTCAATGTCTCTCTGCTTCTGCTGCACGGATAAAGATTTGCAAGAGAATATTATCCACAAAATACTGTGGTTTGTCCACTCATTTGAGGTCATTGAATCTGCTGGTGTTAATGTTCCTGTCTGTGTGTGATGTACAGTACAGGCCAAAAGTTTGGACACACTTTCCTGTTCATTTGAATGAGAAGGTGTGTCCAAACTTTTGGCCTGTGCTGTAGGTGTGTGTACATGTGTGTTATAGCTGACAGTTTAAACTTGACAAATTACCACTCTTGTGCTCATTATTTTTTCCCACTTTCCACAGGCCATCAGTGCAGATACCATAATAGACTATGCTACTGTTTGTTTGCAGGTGACTCCATCTGTTTATACCCAAGAGATGCTACAGTCTACAGAGGAGCGCCTGGCTAGCACCATTGAGGTGCACCCACCTCGTATCCTGGAGCTGCTTGACATGAGCAGCGCTACACATCACAAAGTAAATGCCAAGCCAGGCAAAAAAAAAAAAGTGGCTCTTAAAAACCTATGCTTTCACTAGACACAAAAAAACAAAACTAAAGGAAAATGGACAAAACCAGTTAAATATATTACGGTGTCATATAAAGTTTAAGCAAATACTACAAAGTTGTTCAATTATCAGTGAGAAGTGTGACAGTAACAACAGCCTGCAGCAAAGGAGAAAAAATTTGGGCAGGAGGTTGCCGTACAGCCAAGCTACAGTTGAATCGTAACAGCTGATCATTCCATCCACATTCCATTGTGGTATTTGATTCTGCAGTCAAACAACATTTTTAATTTTGACAAGCTCTCTGCTCATTGCACAGGACCTGCATGCCTTTTAGGACATACAATAAAGAATAAAAAACAAATGCTCTGATTTTCTTCCTAATGCTATTTATGGTGTACTCCTGTACCTCATAATAGAACCCTTAATTGAACAATTGGCCAAGACAGATCTTAGACCCTACTGGCTGAACTCATGTAAGTGAATGTAAATAAAAAAGAAAACTCTTAGCGTGGCAGACTCATTGTAGAAGTAGATGAGATGAGAAAAGGACAACAACACTTATTATCATTATTCCTCTGTAGGGTGTGTACTGTGGAAAGGTCATTTACACTGTACTTATGGCTGTTCTGCTTTGTCAGCATGCACTAATTGATGGGCAGAGGGCAACCAATGTGACTGAAAGCGCTGTACCTTTAAAGTCAGAATTTAACAGGGGGCCTGGAGCAAAAATGCCATTAGAAGTTTGTGAAATGCCTGAGAAATTAATAAATGCACCCTCATCATAACTATGAGGACACATTTTTTCTTCTCACCCTGCTAACATTTTCTGTTGACTTGTCAAATATGTAAATGTGAATGCGACCAGCTTCCACTGTGAGCAACTGCAGGTGACAAGTCGGAGCCCAGCAGGATGTTTTGGGTCACCCTGAAAATAAACTGAACACTTGAACTTGCATGACTATTTTCATACATGATTTGTAATGTTACAGGCATAGAGGCTAAAAGACCACCATGCAGGTTAACAGTTTTATGGTCCATGAAATGTACCATACCTTAAAAGGTTAGTAGACTTGGCTTGAGGAGTACTCCTCAGCCTGTGTCAACAGCTGCGCAATGACTTTGAGGTGTACATTTTTAAAACATCAGCATCAGAAAGAAGGACTTCTTGAAAAATGAATTGTGTTATGGGAATTGGATGATCCAATGTTCTTGGGGCTCGATCCTTAATAAGTACTAAAAGTCAGGACCTTTATGTTTTCTTAATGTCTCCTGTGAGTTGCTTAATTTAAATTTAGATTAAATGCTAAACTTTAGACACCATACGCCATTTAAGAATGTGACACTGTATGCATCTAAAATAGGCTGGTACATTTATATTAATATATTACGTAGTAAATAGAATTAAAAGCACCCATGGGCATTTGTTCCAATAGACTATTGGCAGTACGTTATGTGTCTGTGACTATGACAACATTACAGTAATGGGTTTAAAACGATGTGCTTTGATCAGCATAATGTCATAGCATTGTGTGTGTGCATGTGTGTCATCAGTTGTCGTTGGTGGATGTGGACCAGCCGCTCTTCCAGCCCTACCCATCTGAGCTGATCTTCCAGAACTTCTTGAGTGGCCAGACCTACAAGTTACCACTGATCCTCGTGAACAATGACAAGGTGTGGATGAATGATGAATGTGTTTTATGTCTCCATAAACATTGCTGCTGAGATGATGTGCCATTCCAAAAAATATAGAAAATCAGAACAACAAGAGCAGTCAAAATATCGGACAGCTTTGACCTTAGCAGAAAAAAATTGTGTTTACAACATGTGTGTTTGTGTAATGGAGTATGGGTTATATTTCAGAGGTGCAGAGTGACTGGAAAAGGGCATGGGGAAATGGAGGAGATTTATTGCTTCAATTTGTACCAGCCACCATCAGTTCAGTCACACAAGTGACGAATAAACCAGAATAAACCAACACTTGTGTTTCTCTCTCGAGCTCCATATTCCCTGATATGCACCACTTGCAAAATGAAATTCATGAGTTTGTGATGTTTTTCTTTTTTTCTTTCTTTCTTTCTTTCTTTTTTTCGATCAAGGTTTCACGACAAGTAAAACTGGACCTGCAGGACTCTGAGTATTTCCATGTGGTCGGACCAAAGGATGCAGGTAGCAAGGTTGCATCAGGAATGTCTGCCACTTTCACTGTCTTCTTCACCCCTCAGGAGGATAAGGTACAAACAGGTTTTTATTGCTTTATAGAATAACTATACACAGAAGACCAGATTCAGAGAGCACAGTAACATGATAACATTCACATAACTTAATATCGAATTTACATCAGATGAAGCTGTAATCAGTCCTGCAGGAATGCAGAGAATAAGGTATGGATACAAATGTAATATTAGAAATATAAAACTCCCAAGTAAGTACTACCACTGAAGACAATAATATAGCAAAAACATACTCTAGATAGCATGCAAATCATGAAAACAATAACACAGGTAGATGAAACCCTTTCAGTCATTTTGCAATGAGTCAGAAGGTTGAGGGTCGAAGATCAGGCATTTAGTTACACCAGGAAATCATTTCATCGTCTCTTTTACTGATACTGTGGGTAAAAGTGAAAATTGAGAAGCAAAGGTCACCATGAAGTGTTGTAAATGTTTAGGGTAACATAATCCCCCGTGTTTGTGTCATAGCAACTTTCTTGTGGTGACCATGCTTAATATTTTTATGGTCATACTAGCAGGGTGAACCAAGGTTCCACCACATCAGTAGAAAGACTTGAAAAACTTTAAAATTATTATTATCAATAGCTAATTTGATCCTGTGACTCTTTATCCAACATCAACAGATCAAAATTTTTATTTGTCCAGTACTGTGTCCAAATATCTGTAAATATATGATGTTCATGTTACCTCACTGGTAGTTAGCATGTTAGCATGTCAGTATATGTGTTTAAAGGAAGCCTGGTAAAGCCCATAATATGAATATAGATTTGTATCTGTTCTGTGTTCTGTGGTGTGGTGTGCACACATGTTAAATCTGAAAATAATGCAGCAATGGTTTGTTAAGTAGTAACCATAAAAATTGAAAATGCTTGATTTCTCTACTCAGGACTACCACCACAGACTGGTTTGTGTGACAGAGAGGGAGCGGTTTGAGATCCCAGTTCATGCTATCGGGCCACGTGCCATTCTTGACTTTCGAGATGAGCTCCATTTGCCCCTCTGTCTGGTGAAAGCATCCGCTCAGAGGACACAGCTTGTCCGCAACATAGGAAACAGAAAGGCCAAGTTCAAGCTTCACACAGAGAGGTTAGAGTCTCTACAGAACAAGTTTACACTTGAGTTAAATAATGTATTTATTTGTTAAGTGTTAAGTGTTAAAAACTACTTCACTACTCCACCAGCCCTTTTTCCAGCTACATTATACACCCCATAATAAGACTTTCTTTCAATGCTGATCCAGTGGCCTCAGACTTTTTGACCCCATTCTGTGTACACAGTTACATAAAATATAAATGTTACTTCATTATGTACTATTCTACTCTTTTCTACACTATTCCAGGCCTTTCACAGTGACACCCTCTTCTGGGACCCTTGATGTAGGTGAGAGCATGCAGGTAACTGTGGATTTCCACCCAATGACCGTAGGAGACCATCATCAAGACTTGCTGCTGCACTACCATACTGGTGAGAGAAATTCAGTCATCTGAAAGCAAACAAAAAGGTGAAATATTTATAGCTCACTTAATCCACATATTCAGACTTTTTAAAGGACTGGTGACAGCTGTGGCTGGAGGTGTTTTTGGGTGGTCCTTCCGTCTGTAAGTCTGTGTGTACCTCCATTTTTGTAAATGTCATAGCTCAGTAGTGCCTTCAGGCGACTTCTCCAAATTTTGTACAAATTGCTCTGGAATAGGGTGTGGGTTGTGACCATATTTCCTGCAACTTCAAAGGTTAAGAGAGGCGCGCACAATGGTGGTAGTTCTGTTTTATAATGAGGATGACCTCAGCTGTTATCTTTTTTCATGAAAGCATCTTTCTGGACGTCCTCCAGGGACTCAGATTTCCTTCCACAGTCCAAAGATATGTATGCCTAGGTTAATTGGTAACTCATAGGTGTGAGTGTGACTGGTTGTGTGTGTCACTTTATGTCTATATACGTTGGCCATGCGATTGTACCCAGCCCTTACCTGAAATGCCAGTTGGGATTGGTTCCTCATCCCTGTGACCCTGACAGACAAGCTTTTCAAAATTAAATGAAATGCTTCTGGAAGCAAACTTCTAATATATTCAGCAGAAGATAGGTGGTGAGGTGACCAGATGTTCCCTCATCTTTCCAAACGTGCTTTTCAGTCTGCCTGTCTCTGTCAAACACTATCACAGAAATAGATTCCATTCAGTGTCTTCAAAATGTATTAGTGTGATATCAAAATCAACCATGAATGTCAGATATACTGTAAATATTCTATCAAAATAACTTGTTCCTTAACACACAAAAATATGCACACACAAATGTGAACCCACTCAAACTGTACAGCAGGAAGGTCAGTATTTGATTTATCAGCTGTTGAAATGGTGTGGCGCTAAAAGGATGAAAGTGTTTGACATCACATAATACGATTCCCTGTCTACAACAATAGTGACCCTGAAGCTGAACAGGACTGCTAAACATGCCCACCAACAGCACACCCACACATGGAATGGTTTTTGTAATTACCTCATTGCTGATAATAGCGGGTGCAGGAAGGTGTTCACTTTTTACAGCTGAGATGCTGTTTTGCCATTTTGTACATAGCTCTTATCTATACTTTCTACCCAATATCCACATACCTATCTGAGGCAAGCTGGCACATATAGATTCCCCAAGCTGATCCAATTAACTGCTCATTGTCTCCTTTCTAATTGTCTTTTTGCTGAATGATTTAAACCTAACCCCTTGTGTATATCTGTAAGTAAGAGTGTTCATGCTGGTATGTGTGTCTGTGTTTATGTGTCTGCTTAGGGCTGTAAAGTAGAAATTTAAATTTTATCAAAAGGGAAATCTATAACATCCTAAGAGAACTGGGCCCTGAACATGGTGGAAAGATTTTTGAGCTCATTCAATGGAAACAAATCAATTGTTTATTTCCTAAAAAGTTTGCAGATTACCAACAAAACAGCATTATGCTTATTAGCGTACATGGTGGAAATTCAGTTTCTTCTGTTTTGTCCTTCTGAATCAGCTCAATCTAATAATCTAATGGATCATTTATCCTCATTGTGTATTTTATTTTATGTAATGCCAGTGCTTCATAAAATGCTATTCAAATACTTTACTGTAGGGTTGCACCCAGTTGTCATTAGTTTTATAGGATAGCCTCAGTATCCATCACAATCAGCCAGATTCCTTAACATCAAAGCTAAATGCCAAAGTTTTTGACTCTTCCTATACACACACACAAGGGGATCAATTAGAAGTAAGGAGCAAGTTGCTTGAAAACATCAGTGCATGGTTTTTTCCTGTTCAGCAAAAATTTCAGAGGATGAATAAACTGGGGATTACACTGTTAGTCCATCCTGTTTTCAAAACCTGACATGAATGTCAGGCTATATGGTGGAGATAAAGTAAAGTAAAAGTAAAGACAGATTTTATTCAGTCATTTGATGAAAGGTTCAATGGACTTTAATCATCTTACAGTAACTAACAAACTAGATCAAATTCCTAAGAGCCTTAAATCTGCATTTCATTGACCATCAGGGATGATGGAGAACTCTGAAGTTTTTGGTGTAAAAAATGTACATTTTTGAAAGGACGGAAGGAGGAAAATAGAAAACAGAGCAGGCCAGATCCAACCTTCCCTCTTCCTCAGCTCCGAATTCTCTAAAAAATTACAAATTCAAGATTTCCAAACGACAGTTCACATACCAATGAATGGCATCACAGTGGGTTACCTCTCAATAAATTTGGAGCTAAATTTTGGTTACTGGAAATAAAAACAACAGTGATAAAAATAAGCCTGGGTGAAGTGAGTATAGGAATGGTCGAATCAGAATCAGACCACACTCACTCAGGACGCCAGATTCTAACTACTAACTGACAAATACTTGTCATTCATTTCCAACACAGCTCCCTAAAGGATTGAAAATATCATGATGTTTAATAAATACAGTTAAACAGTTATGTACCACACAGACGAAAAACACTTGACTTAATTTGTATTAGCCAGGCATCACCTGGATAAATCACAATGCACTGCTCCTATTTTGTTATGGAAAATTCAGGAATATGCTGACACAACACTCATTCTGTTATCAGTTGTAGTCCTGAAACTGTACCATGACAAAGTCACCTTGTGCAAAAAGAACCTGTTTCGGATTGGATAGTGGTGGATAAGAGAGGGGCTGTTCTGACTTCAGAGTTACAGTCAAATGTTTGAGTTAATCATTTAATTATTGTGATGCTGTGAAAGCACAGAGCTGACAAAAGATTCATGTGAAGCTCTCTGGTGACATTTTGAGTGAAAAATATATTTCTGTATGTGGCTTTGGTGGAGTGATTTTGTTTCTGTGTTTGCATGTATGGAAACATTAGACCTAAAGTGAAGATGTTGCTAACACTGCAAAACAAACAAACCAAAAAAAACTGTACTCACAGATTAGATTGTAAAAAAAATTGTAAGGTTAATGCACAAAAAATGTCTGTTTTAAAAGGGCAATTTATCCAAAAGGAAAGTTTTTGGAAGTGGACAAAGGTCACACGCCTGTATGTTAAAGTCTTGAGGCAATCTTCTATTAAAGCTGTGCAATGGCCTTCTCCTTATTTCGACTGTATATGTGACACTTTCCAAGCAAGAGTTTCCTGTAATTCCTCTTACCAACGACTGGAAGCGTTACGTGTCGTGTCTTGAGGTAAATAGGCAGGCCTGCTGAAGGAGTGGCAAAATCAGCAGACTTCAGCAGAAATAAGCTTGGATAGTTGGAGGGATAGCCCAGGTCTGGAACACCACTTACAGCCCATCAAGCGCCTATCATTTTTAATTTAACGCCTTTCCCTGGCTCCCCTACTCTCATGTATGTTTCAGGTCAGCATGTCTCAATAGACTTTAATCTGCTGAGGGGCCATACCAGACTTGTAGATGAAGATTTTGTGTGTGTGTGAGTGTTAATGTGGTGAAGCAGGTAAACACTGTGTCTTTATTCCCTTTGTCAGTTACTGTAAAAGCCAGTGAAGCTTTGAAAAATAATAGTTTGCTCAGCTCACTTGTTTTCCGTCACTGGTGTGTTAGAGAATTCTTGTTCTGTCTTAAAATTGAGTAGAGACTCTGTGCTGCTTCAGTAACCCCCCCTTCCCTGCTTCCATCCACCACCACCCCCCTTCTCTTCTGTCACTGCTGCTGAGTTAAATGAAGAGACAGACAGCTCTTAGGGAGCGCTGAGGCATCTGCTTTGACAGGGCTATAGCACAGAGGGGACTTCAACACAGCAGCCTTTTAGAAAGGAAACACACACAAGCACAATCTCAATTTAAGTGGATGCATGTGCATCCAAACATACACACACACACACATTTAGAAGCTGCTGCAATCAAAGGTAGCTGAAGGGGTGAGAAGGTCTAGCTGTGCACACAGAGAAATTATGGGAAGCGGAAAGACGATGGGTTGGTGTACATCTCTGATGAAAGCTTGGCAATAAGCTGCAGCCCTCCCTGCCTGTCAGCGGCTGTCATAGCATCCGGATGCTGGGAGATAATTGCTTTTCTCTCTGTGTTCCTCAATTCTTCATTCTCCCTCATTTCCTTCGATCACTCATCTTCTGTCCTCTATGTTCTCTTTTCTCTCTTCTTCTTCTTCATAAAATGATTTTGCAGGGCTTTGTAGTTTTTCCTTCTTCCAGAGGGGAAACAAAGAGCTGGCCTCCCTGTGGGACTGCGCCAGGCTGTTTTGTATTCCCCCTCCCTGCCAGTAGGTACGTGATGGAAATCTGAGTGATAATTGCCTGATGGAAGATTCAAATTTACATTTTTTTTAGTGTGGGATAGACATATTTGTACACAGTATACCACTGCTGTTCTGTTGATGTGTGTAAAAGCCGAATCAGTCTTTCATATTATTCAGTAATAAGAGAAGAAGAGCTGAATCTTAGATCCTTATTAATCACCTTTAATCACTTGTGTTCAAGCACCGGCAGGGTGGATTTAAAGTTCTCTCTGCACTGAGGAGCTGAAACCTAAATAGGAATCTAAAAAACATCTTTGACCTTCAGAAAATTCAACACATCTGCAGATAAATCTTTGAAATTCAGTTGATTCTTGCACTTCTTTTTCCTCATATGTTTATTGTAGTATTTTTATTGATTGATTGACGTCTTTGCATTGACCAGCAACGGTTGATCTCCTAATCCTCTTTCTGCCTCACGTAGTTTTAAATCGACCAGTTACTCCTACATCTTCTGTCTTATTACTGTCTATTACTGTATATTCACTTAATGCTGGTTACTTAGCTTCGAGACTTGATAAAAAGCCCCAAAGCGTTAGAGCCTTTGCACATCAAGCTTCCCTTTTTTGGCATAAACTGCTATGCAAATTCAGGAAGTTGGCTCTGCTGAGATCTTGAGAGTCAAATCTGGGCTTATGTTCCTACATTGTGAGATCTCTCATAATTTCACTGGCTATGTAATCATTGGATTGCATCTACTTTAGTAAAATGTTTTAGTAATGTATGAATCTGTGTTCATTTCTTTATTTCAGTTCTGTTATGAGCATTCTTACCGTTACATTTGGGTTTCTGCTTGTTTGTATGTATATGGTCTCAAATTTGCCTGTCTGATATCGATCCAATACAATGTGTGGACTCACATAAACAAATTTAAGTTGAAGCTGAAAATTAATTTGAGTTGATATGCAGATGTGTACCAGATAATTTCTTAATGTGCATGTGCAGAATCCAGTTTAAATTTATTTAAATTTAATAACCAGGTTAACAGCATGGCACTAACACAGACTAGTGGTTACAAATGTGCTGGTGGATTTCTGTCATGCTTATTGTTTCTGCCATCATCCCTTCATCACTTCATGTTGTGTGTCACCATGGTAACCAATCAGCAAGGATTAAAGTACTGGTAATGCTCACTGAGTGTGTATGTGTGTGTTGGGGGAGACTGTTTTAGTGTTCCTGACACAAAATAAAACTGTTGTTTGGGCATTTTCATACCAATCTTACATTCCTTAGCCCACAGCAGCAAAGGAAAGTGCTCCTACAGGCAAAGAAAGAAATAACTTATGCAATTTAATAGTTGTAGTTATTTTATAGCTCTACAATTTCATTGTAGAGGTCATTGTCAAGTTTTATTTTAACTTCGTTAAGTCTTGAGCTGCAGTCAAATCATGAAACTTATGCAAACTGCTGTAGTCCCATTAATTCATGCTGCCACATGTTGGTTATAGACTATTATCGAGCACAATTAAAGCAAATAGGATGTTACTGATCACAATTTGGCAAACATAGCATGAGTCTCTTGTAATTCTTGTAAATAGGAGTTTCCAGTTCTTAATTTTTTCTATTGGCTAAAGCTCCAGTGCCTCTGATTTGAATGTAAACAAACACTTACAAAATTTGCATAAGGCCTTTCTCTTGGTGGCTTTATACAAAACGTAATTTTGCATCTTATTTTGTCACTTGTTATTGTTGGCCTTTCTCACAAAGGGCAACAGAGACTCATTAGATGTCCTACTAACCAACTAGGTTTTTGTCTCTTGAGGTTTGTGGCTTTGAAACTTTATTCCACAGGTCCATAATTTTTAACAGTTTGCACTGGGAAGTCATACTTACTTGAAATCTATTCTCATGTAATTTTACCCACTTAACGTTTATTTTGGCGCAGTGTAATCGCATTGCTGCACATGCTGTCGGCACAATAATATAAGTTGTTTTAGATTGCTTATAGTTTTCGTTTGTACTATAAAAAACCTATTGATCCATTTTTGAGGCTTCCATTTCACCCAGATTCAGTCTTTCTTGACTACACTCCGCAGATTGCCCTTGAATGCACTCTGACTTTCTCCTTTATTCCCATTGGTCCTGAGACTCTCAGAGGAGCAGCAGTGGCTGCTCTGTGATTTTGTTGTACGGGGCACTTGTACAGCAGCACTTTTAGAACATTGCTTTAAATAAGAATAAGCTATTAGCTATTAGAATAAGAAATTAAATGCATTAATGCTACAGATTTTACCCCAATCTTAAATCTAACCTTATTGACTTTGCATGGATATGAGTGTTTATGTCTTGTGTTTACATTTCTCTGCTCAGGGGAAGATGTGCACATCAGCTTGTATGGGGCCAGTGAAGAATTAAACATTTGTCTTGAGCCTGACTCCATCTTGTTGAAGAAGACTTATATCTCTTTGGCCAACGCACACACAGTGTCTCTCACCAACAGCAGTCAAGTCCCTCTTCAATACTGCTGGTCAATTTGGCCCAGCCAGGAAGAGGAGGACCTGAGCTTATTGAGGTTTGTATGCACCAAGAAGGCAGACAATACAGAAATTTAATCTTTGTGTGTGTGTGTGTGTGTGTGTGTGTGTGTGTGTGTGTGTGTGTGTGTGTGTGTAAGCCTCCCTGCCTCCCCTATGCATATGTAGCAAGTAGAATTACTTTTTACCAAACAAAAATGGATCAGGTGTCCATCACTGTATGTTTGCAACTTTCTTTGCTCTTCTGCCTCTTTTTATTTATGACCCTCTTTGTCTTTCTCTGTTTTGCCTGTTTTAGCTTCTGTTTTTAACCTTCTCTCTCTCTCTCTGTTTCCCGCCGTCCAGGGAGAGCTCATTACTCCAGAGGAAGGAGGAGGAGGAAAAAGAACAGTTGCTTTTCCACCATGAGCCTAAGGCCACAGCGATCCATCACCTCCCACTGCTGGCCAGAACCCTGCAGGAATATAGAAGCAATGCTGCAAAGGATCACCTCCTGGCACTTTCACACAGCTGCATAACTGTGGAGCCAGTGGTGTGTTTGTGTACCTGTTTTCGTGACCCTCACAATCCTCTCCCTCTTTCACCCTGTTTTCGTAAAGATAGAAATAGATTTTTCTAATCTACAATTAGAACTGTCGCAAATCGTTTAAATTCATAGCATGCAAATCCAGTTAGTTACAGTAACAGAAGGGTCATGATCTGAGCCCTCTCTGCCCAGGTAGGATGACCTGTCCTGACATAGCTACCCTTCTATTCTGCCAGTGTCTCCTCTGCTCAGCTCAGCCAGGTTCCCTAGACGGAGGTAGAGGGAAGTCAAATGAAAAACAGAGAGGGCATGAGGGAGGGTAAGGGCGTGGGGAGAGAGTAAACAAAATGTAGGCCAGTCAACAAAACAAACTTTGAGAGGACATTTGAGAGAAATGATCAGCAGTCTGTACACGTATTGTACCCACCAAACCATGAACACAGAGACACGCACGGGCATTAGGTGCTCGATGCATTGAATTGTTGTTTATAATCTATCTTGACCAAACTACCAATGACCTTCCATGTGGTTTTGTTACGTTACTTTCAGTTGATTCTGTACGAGAAAAAGTCTCCTTCTATCCCGCATGCTTATTTTTCTCTCTGCCAGAAAGTTTGCAAACAGTGTAGAATCCCATATACTTAATATCCTTTCTATTGTCTTTTCTGTCTGTCTTTGGCTCAGGAAGGTGAAATATGGCCCAACACTACTGCACAGTTCAACATTGTCTTCAAGCCTGAAGAAGCCAAGCTGTACCAACAAACCATGTATTGTGATATCACAGGTCAGTGTCTAGATGCAAAATAGTCATAAACAGCGATTTAGGGTTCCATGTACAAACACATTTTCCTCACAATTTAATAAAAATCATCAAAGTTTCTGGTAAATAGATAAATGTTTATATTTGTCTCTGTATTTCTCCAGCTCTTTCCATGAAATGAAATACAAGCTTGGCTATAAAACGTATTATACCGAAACCTTTTCTAAACCATGACCAGACCAAACTGAACTCTTCGATTTCGTAGTGTATATACAGAGAAATGCAGCCCCCAAAATTGAGTAGGATACAGCAGATGTGACCTTTTAAAGCAACTTCCACAAGGCTTCCACTGTAAATTTTGAAATGTAAGACCAAATCATGACAATCTGATATGAATTAAGGCCTCATTTGAAGCAGTTTTGTATTGAGACAGCATGTCTGCTAAATCAAAATCCTCATACCCTGAAGAAAACGAATTTCTTTGGTTTGTTCTTCAGGACTTTGGAATTGATCATTTTAACAACTTCAAGCAGACTGTACCCCCCCCACCCCCAATCTCCGCTGTAAATCAATAGCTTTGGCTTTCTCATAAAAGAGCTTCCTTCCCTCAGGGGGTTGTGCCTGTAGACAAAGGTTAGAGAGACAAGTCTGGGTAGTAAACCATGTCTGTCTGTCAGAGTACAACTCCTCCTTTCATCTGTGTCTTCTCTTCCAGTGTATGATAACCACAATCAAACAACACACATAAACCCCTGAACCACTGGACGACTTATTGCTACTTGTTCTCATTTTCATATTCGAAAATTCATCCATGAGGCCCCTGGTATATCCTTCTCATCCCAGTGGTAGAAAAGGGTTGTGAGCAAATTTGCATGTGGCCTTCACATACCTCTTCTGAGCGGAGGCCAGATTTCCATTAATTTCCATGTTTTCTGAGGCAGGCAATGACCTGACTGGGATCAAGTTCAGGACCCTCTTGTGCACCCTCACAGAAAGAGGCTACAGCAAATAAAATGTTTTGCAGGTAGTTTAGAAATTTTGTAATTAGACTAACTTTTAATTCAGTGCAACAAAAAACAACCTTTCCACCAGCATGAAATCAGAGATGCCTGTTACTGCTTGACAATGTAGCTAATGAAACATTCAATATTTTTATTGATATACTTCCTATTCAATCTCACTGGGGTGCGGTTGTTATTGTTCTTTGACTTCATGTTGCTGTGTCTTTGGCTCTGTGGTGAATATTTCCCATGTCTTTTTCTGCCCATAGGCCGTGATTCTCGGTTACCTCTCACAATCAAGAGTGAAGGCATAGGACCTGAACTCCAGCTCAACTACAACCTGATGGATTTGAAAAATGTATTCATTGGTGACAAAAACTGTTATGAGGTAAGAAAAAAAAGAAAATCTAGCATGAAAAACTGTGTCCTTTGAAAAATCTTTGAAACATAGTTATATTATGAGATTGCTGAATATTTCTTAGCTAAAATGTGGATTCTCTCTCTCTCCCTGCATTTTCAAATAAATCTTATTAATATAGTTTAGGCTTATAAACTCCAGCCAAAACCATCATAAAAATCACATTATACAAATTTTAAACCACTGAAAGAAAAAGTTGCACCTTCTGTAGGAAGTTAATGGAAGATTCCCATGGCTATCCAGCTTATGTGAAGCTGTATATGCCAGAGACAGCTGTTGACTTCTTGAAAATTAGATAATGCCACAAAACATAACAGCAGAACAAATTTTACTGATGATTCCCTGTGGAGATGCAAGAAAAACTTGATTTGAGTGTTGAATAAGTAGATTAGATACTTGTTTTTCTCCAGGTAATGGTGTCCAACAAAGGCCTGATTGATGCCCCTTTCAAGCTGTCAAGCCCCGACACAACTTTTGGTCGCTGTTTCTCCTTCAGTCCTGAGGAAGGTGTTGTCCCCTCTGGGGCTTGCCAGATTGTGGAAGTCACCTTCCACAGCCGCTACATGGGAACTTTCTCTGAAGACTTGCTGCTAGCTGTCACAGGACAACCTAAAGCACTTATCTTGACCTTCAGGTGAAGTTAGCAAATGTTGTAACTCAGCTCAGGTTGATTCAGTTGGAACATCCAGATTTATCATTAAAACTCACCACATCCACTCAAATCGACTATACACACAGTTTTTGTTGAAAAATTCTTTAACTGTCTCAGGTTTCTTATGGCTTATTTCCTTTATTTTTCTGGTCTTTCAGGGGGTGTGTTGTTGGTCCTACATTTCACTTCAATGTTTCAGAGCTCAATTTCGGAGATATAGCTTTTGGTAGGTGCAAACATTTTTCCTGGGCTTTTTTATTTTTAAGTTATTACATTAGATACATTATATGATATTCTCCAATTTCACTATGTGGACTTTTATTATTATTGGTCAAATTTAGCCCCCTCCTCATAATCTTTGCTGACTTTCATTATTTGACCTTCTATATAGGTTTCCCACAAACATTGATTTGCACGCTGTTCAACACTTCACTGGTTCCTATGACCTTTGCACTACGCATTCTGGGAGATGGTTTGGGATCCCCCAGTGTAACCAGTGCCAAACAGGTATCTGAGGTGTCCAGGAACAATTGGCAAGGCAGTGCTGCTCGAGACCTTCATGCACGGCCTGTGGAGTTCACTGTCAGCCCTGCTGTAGGCTCTGTTCGTGCCATGTCAGATGTCACTATTAAGGTAAATAAAAAAAATAAATAAAAAACCTAGGTATATGCCCTTTAAATCCATTTTCTTTCAGGATGAACAAAACTTGAGATGTGAAAAGTGCTTGATACATTGCCATACATTGCCTAGAATAAAGTATGAACATCTGTGAAGCACCACTTGGGTTTTCTTAAAACCCTTGTCTCTTGTCTTGAGAGGTATAGTTATGTCTATAATGCATTACTCAAAACTGGCATTACAACCAACCAAAAACTCATCCTAAGCTAAATTCTGGTTATTGTTACTGAAGTCAATAACTGTCACTGAATCTCCTACCATGACTGTGGGGTTTATATGTGCAGGTGACTCTGTGCTCCAACACACTCAGGAGGTACAGGCTGGCACTGGTGGTAGACGTTGAAGGTGTTGGAGAGGAGATCATGACTCTGCCTGTCAATGCCAGGTCAGACACAAGTACAGCATTTGTCGAACATTTGTCCATGTGCAACCATACTCAATCACAAGTTGCAGCAGAAATCACTTGCTTTTACGACCGATGCATGTTTTTTTACTTTCCACTTCCAGCCCATCAACACTGATTATTGAGTCAGTTTTCTTTTTTCTTCCCCCTTTTCTATAACAGTTCTTATCTTTTTCCTTGGAAAGACACTTGGAAAATGGATGAACAAAAATGAAATACCAGCCCTTGTTCTAGTAAACTCACATTTTATCTCCTCTAAAATTATCAATAGGAAAATGAGATTTGGCATAAAATGTGTTACAAGGCACCGTGAAACAGCAGAGGTTTATCTCCCTTTTTCTCTGTTAAACTAAGTTATTTTCTGGCAGTAACCTCTGCTGATGCCTTGACAGGCTGTGAATATGTCCCATTGAACCTCCATACAGGTGTCGACACAACAGTGGAGTGTGTGTTGAATATTCAGAGACTTGTTTGCATAACAATACATTTGAATGTCACCTGCACCATCTCTCATAATAAGGCAGTAGAAATCTGACTTCCTCAAGGCAATCAACATCATTGAAAATTTATGAAACAGTTCTAATTAATAGATTACCGTTTTGGCATGACACAGCACAATTACCGTTACCGAGTCTCTGATCTTCTCCTCTTGTTTGTTCTTGTTATCACTGTCTCTGTCGACTTCTCCTTTGGTAGGTGTGTTGTTCCTGACATTGTGGTCGAGACTCCTGTGTTGGACTTTCAAAGGTGTTTCCTGGATTACCTCTATGAACAGCATGTGCATCTTACCAACCCAAGCACACTGCCAGCCTGCTATGGCGTGCTTGACCAGGTTAAGCAGATCCATGAGACAAATGAAGTAGCATTTGTATGTTTGTTGCATGCATGACAGAGAAGAGATACTGTACTGAGATAATGGCTCATTACCTAAATAAAATTGCAAAAATGACTTAATGTGATAGAAGTGAGTGACTATAAAATACAACAACTTAAAGGCATAGTCAAATATTTGGGGTGATGAAAAGAACAAAATCATGTCAATTCTACCTAGAACTGCACTGTAGCTGGTCATTTTAGGTCATTTTAGCATTAAGACTGTAAACAGGAGAAAAGGTTAGTCTGGCTGTGTCCAAAGGTAAAATCCACCTCCTACCACTGCTAAAGACTAGTAATTAATAAATGATATCTTCTTTAATCCGCCTGAAGGCTCAGCTTGTTTCCACACAACTACACAGTGCCATCAGCCTTTAGGAAGTCACATTTTATACTCCAATGTCATCTGGGATGGGCTCCGGCCCCCTGCAGCTTTGCATGGATAAACCATATAGATAAAAGATGGAGGGATAATCTACTGAACGACAGGTTTGAATACTGTAGTTACAAAAGGCTCCCGCACACAGCAAATGACCAGTCACTCTAAGAAATACATGGAGAAAATACATGTTTTTTTTAGGTCTCTCTGTCTAACTTTAAGATTTGGGCAGTTGTGTTTAATTAAAAAAAAAACAAAAAAACATCTGTGTTTACATAAAAACAATATTTCTGTTGGTCTCTCATATTTCAGGAGTATGAGGAGACTCCTTCGCTGCTTTTTGGCAGTTCTTTACCCAGAGGAGTGATTCTTCCTCACACCTCCGAGAAGCTTCCTGTCTTCCTGCTAGCTAAGGCTGTTGGAAGGCTGCACCAGACTCTGCACATCGCTGTGTTCGGCAGTGTCAAGCCCCCCCTGGTTAGTTTTAGGTGTGTGTGCTTTGAGTTAACACCTGTGCTCCTTCATGTAGAATAATGTGTGCATGCTCTTCTCTGTTATGTTTTGCTCAAGGAGGTGGTCTTGTCCTGTGTTGGGCAGGGTCCCAAAATTCATGTTCACAACCCGCAGCTGGATTTTGGCAGAATCCCTGTTCTGACGGACATTACCAGAACCCTGCATCTGTCAAACCAGTCACCTATTCCTGCCTATTTTACTGTCCGCACGGTATGAACAACTGCCAACACAGATTCACGTGAACACGCATGCTGAACTAAATCTACATGGCAGGTCCATGCACATACTAAAAAGTCACAAGTGCCCTCAAGACTATTAGCAAGACGTTAGAGTCTGCGCAAAGGATAATGAGGTGGAAGCAACATCAGTTTGAGTTACCTGTCCGGCTCTGCTCATTCATCAGCTGGATTTCTATAAACCACCTGTCTGTTGTCTCCTGCTCCTGTGACTAGTTAATTTTCTGTATAATTGGATATGTAATTAACGAGTTAATAGGCTCATTGTTTTGTTAGCTCTTGAAATAATTAGCTGGCCTTTCAATTTCAGTCCTGCCCCTGGAGAATTTATCTTTTCAGAGTACATCTCTTGGGGCTCCCATTATAGACCAGTAAGATAGTGACATTTTACTAATAAATGAAACAAATGAACTGGGAAACTGATGAATTTTCATTGCCCTGGTGTGGTTTCTGGTGCTTGGGACATTTTATGCACAAAGCAATTATTTATTTTCTGCAAAACAATATCCACATAAAAGTTCAGCTGTTGCATTCTCCAAAACTTCACCTGACAGTGGTTTCAGAGTGCATTGCCTTATCAGCGTTGCCTGATATCCAGGGAGAACAAACTTGTGACTGGAACTGTGTC